>NW_026012435.1:0-2723 GCF_001458135.2 Marmota marmota marmota | reverse complement strand
TCTCCTGCCTCGAGGGGCTAGTACCCTCCACCATGGCTAATGCAGTATACAAGCACCTGGACACCCATGAAGGATGGATCTCCTGCCTGGAGGTGCAAATTCACCTCTACCCTGGCTAAGATGGTCTAAAAGCTCCCTGTGACATGCAGGTGGGAGGGGTCTCCTGACTTAAGGGGGGAGTCCACTTTTCCCTAGCTGAAGTGGTATACTAGCTTTCCCTGATAGACAGGTGGGAGGGTTCTCCTGCCTGGAGGCATACGTTCCCTCTACACTGGCTGTGGCAGTAAAGGAGCTCCCTCCAACACCCAGGTGGGAGGGTCTCTGGACTGGTCTCTTCTCATATACCTCCACTCTACCCTGGCTGTGGAGGTATATGAGAACCCCCAACCAACATCTAGATGGGAGGGGTCTCCCATCTGGAGGGGCATGTCCCCTCTATCCTGGCTGAGCGGTAGAAGAGCTCCCCCTGAAAAACTGGTGAGATGTGTCTCTCTTCTGGTGGGGTGAGTCCCCTATACCCTGCCTGCGGTGGTATAGTAGCTCCCCTGTCACCCAGTTGGGAGGAGTCTCCCGCCAACTGGCTAGAATCCCCTCTACCCTGCTGCACCAATATTGGAGCTCTCCAGGAAAACCATGTGGGAGGGGTCTCCTGCCTTGAGGTGTGGATCTCCTGGCTTGAGTGGCAAGTCCTCCCTCCCCGGGCTGCGGCGGTATAGGAGGCCCTGTGACACCCAGGTGGGAGGGGTCTCCGCCTGGATGGGCAAGTCCCTGATACCCTGGCTGCTGCAGTATAGGAGCTTTCCCTGACACCCAGGTGGGAGAGATTTCCCTTCTGGAGGGGCAAGCCAGCTCTACCCTGGCTAAGGTGGTATACAAGCTTTCTGGTATACAAGCTTTCTGCCTGGAGGGGTGAGTCCACTGTATCTTGGCTTCAGCAGTGCAAGAGCACCTCTCAGACACCCAGGTGAGAGGGGTCTTCCACCTGGAAGGGCGAGTATATTCTACCCTGGGTGCTGTGGTATATGAGCCCCACCCTATACCCAGGTGGGAGGTGTCTCTTGCCTGGAGGAACGAGCACATTTACCATGGTTGCCACGTATATAGGAGCTCCTCCAGATACTCAGGAGGGATGGGTCTCGTGCTTGGAGGGGAAAGTCTGCTCTACTTTGGCTGCAGTGGTGTACAAGCTCCCATGAACACCCAGGCAGGAGTGGTGTCCTGCCTAGAGGGGTGAGTCCCCTCTATCCTGGAATTGGGGGTGTACAAGCTGCCCCCAGACACCCACGTCAGAGAGGTCTCTCTCATGGAGGGGCACGTCTCTTCTACCCTGGCTTGGGTGGAATACGAGCCCCCCTCTGCCACCCTACACCTAGGTGGTAAAGGTCTCCAGCTTGGAGAGGTGAATCCACTCTACACTGGCTATGGCAGTAAAGGAGCTCCCCTGAAACTTCATTGGGAGGCGTGTCGCGGCTGGAGGGGAGATTCCCCTCTACCCTGGCTGCTGCTGAGTACATGCTCTCCAAGACACCCAGGTGGGAGGGGACTTTGCCTGGAGGGGCAAGTAAACTCTTCCCTGGATAAGGTAGTATGCAAGCCCTGCCCCTACACTCAGGTGTGAGAGGTCTCCCACTGGAGTCAAGAGTCCCCTCTCCCCTGGCTGGTGCTCTATAAGACCTCCAGGAACACTCATGTTGGAGGAGCCTCCCATCTGAAGAGGCAAATCCCTCTATCTTGGCTGTGGCAGTGTAAGAGCTCCCCCTGACACCCAGGTGGGAGGGGTCTCCCGCATAAAGATGCAAGTCCCCTCTACCCTGGCTAAGTTTGTATACAAGCTTGCACCACCCCAAGGCACAGGGGAAGGGGTCTTTCACCTGCATGGGTAAGTCCCCTCTACCATGGCTGCAAGTTATAGGAGCTTCCCCCACACCCAGGTTAGAAGGTTCTCTTGACTGAAGGTGCGAGTCCCCTTTACCCTGGCTACAGCAGTATTGGAGCTTTCCCTGATACCCAGGTGGGAGGGCTCTCTCACCTGGAAGGAAAAGTCTTCTCTACTTAGGCTGGTGCCCTATAAGTGCTCCCTGGACACCCAGGTGGGAGGGGTATTCTGCCTACAGGGACAAACCCCTCTACCCTGGCTGTGCAGTACAGGAGCTCCCCCACACACCCTGTTGGGAGAGGTCTCCCGCCTATTGGAGCGATTTTTCTCTACCCTGGTTGATGCAGTATTGGAGCTCCCCTTGTCACCCAGGTGGGAGGGGTCTCCTGACTGGAGGGGCAAGTCCCCTCTACCCTGGCTGTGGAGGAAAAGGAGCTCCCCCAACACCCAGGTGAGAGAGGTCTCTCTCCTGGAGGGGCAAGTCCCTGATACCCTGGCTGCAGCAGTATAGGAGCCCCCTCCACAGACACACACACACACACACACACACACACACACACGTGGGAGAAGTCTCCCACCTGGAGAGGCACGTTGCCTCTATCATGGCTGCTGGGGTATATGAGCTCCCATGACTCCCACGTGGGATGGGTCCCCCACCTAGAGGGGCAAGTTCCCTCTACTTGGCTTTGTCGATATATGAGCTCCACATGACACCCATGTGAAAAGAGTCTTCCACCTGGAGGGGCGAGTATGCTCTACCCTGGATGAAGCAGCATACAAGCTTCCCCTGACATGCAGGTGGGAGGGGTCTCCTGCCTTCTGTGGTGAGACCCTTTTACCCTGGATG
>NW_026012434.1:0-2723 GCF_001458135.2 Marmota marmota marmota | reverse complement strand
TGGAGGGGCGAGTCACCTCTACCGTGGCTGCAGACATATAAGAGCCCTACCCAACACCCACGTGAAAGGGGTCTTCTGCCTGGAGGGGCAAGAATGCTCTACCCTGGCTGCAGCAGTATAAAAGCTTCCCCTGACACCCAGGTGGGAGGGGTCTCCCACCTTCAGTGGTGAGTCCCCTCTATTCTGGCTGAGGTGGTATAGGACCTTCCCCATACACCCAGATTAGAGAGGTCTCTTGACTGGAGGGGAAAGTACCCTCTACCCTGGCTATGCCAGTACTCAAGCTAGCCCTGACACCCAGGTGGAAGGGGTCTCCCACCTGGAGGGGCGAGTCACCTCTCCCTGGATGTGGCAGGATACAAGCTCCCCTGATACCCAGGTGAAAGGGGTCTCTGGCCTGGAGCAACAAGTCCCCTCTACCCTGGCTGCAGCGTTACACAAGCTCCACCAGACACCCAGGTGGGAGGGGTCTCCACATGGAGGGGCAAGTCCCCTCTACCCTGGCTAATCTGTATAGAAGGTCGCCCAATCCCAAAACACAGGTGCAAGGGATCTTTCAACTGCATGGGCGAGTCCCCTCTACTGTGGCTGCGCAGTATAGGAGCTTCCCCTACACCCATTTTAGAGGGTTCTCTTGACTGGAGGGGCGAGTCAACTCTACCCTGGTTGCAGAAGTATTGGAGCTTCCACTGACATCCAGGTGGGAGGAGTCTCCCGCCTGGAAAGAGGAGTCCTCTCTTCTTTGGCTGGTGCCCTATAAGGGCTCCCTGGAACCCAGGTAGGAGGGGTCTTCCACCTGCAGGGGCAAACCCCTCTACTCTGGCTGTCACAGTAGAGGATATCCCTCAGACACCCTGGTGGGAGGGGTGTCTTGCCTATAGGGGCGAGAATCCTCTACCCTGGCTGTGCCAGTATTGAAGATCCCCTTGTAAGCCACGTGGGAGGGGTCTCCAGACTGGAGGGGCAAGTCCCCTCTACCCTGGCTGAGAAGGTACAGGAGCTCCCCCAACACCCAGATTGGAGGAGTCTTTCCCCTGGAGGGGGGAGTCCCTGCTACCCTGGCTGCAGCAGTATAGGAGCCCCACACACAGGCAGGTGGTAGGGATCTCCCACTTGGAGAGGTGAATTGCCTCTATCATGGCTGCTGGGGAATATTAGCTCCCATGAATGCCAGATGGGAGGGGCCCACCGACTGTAGGGTTAAGTTCCCTTTACCGTGGCTTCAGTGGTATATGAGCTCCACATGACACCCATATGAAAGGGGACTTCCATCTGGAGAGGCGAGTATGCTCTACCCTGGCTGCAGCAGTATACATGCTTCCCCTGACACGCAGGTGGGAGGGGTCTCCTTCCTTCTGTGGTGAGTCCCATATATCCTGGATGCAGTGATGGTGAGCTAACCCAGACACCCAGGAGGGGAAGGGTCTCTCCTCTGGAAGGGAGAGTCTCTGCTCCCCTGGCTTCCTTGGTATACAAGCCCCCTCTGTCACCCAGGTGGAAGGGGTCTCCCGCCTAGAATGGTGAGTCCTCTCTACCCTGGCTTGGGCGGTATAGGAACTCCCCCGGACACCTAGGTGAGTGTCTTGACTGGAGGGGCGAGTCCCTTCTACCTTTGCTACAGCTGTTTAGGAGCTGTGCCCCATACCCAGGTGGGAGAGTATCCCACCTGGAGGGGCTAGACCCCTCTACTCCGGCTTTGGCGATGTAAGAACTCCCTCTAATATTCAGGTGGGAGGGGTCTCCCGCCTGGATGGGAGAGTCCCCTCTACCATGACATTGTCAGTATAAGAGCTACCCCTGAAACCCAGGTAGGAAGGGTCTCCTGCCTGGAGGTGCGAGTCTGCTCTACTTTGGCTACAATGGTGTACAAGCTCACACTGGACATCCAGGTGGGAGGAGTTTCCGTCTGGAGAGGCGAGCCCCTCTACCCTGGCTATGGCCGTATATGAGCTCCCCAGGACACCCAGGTAGGAGGGGTCTCCCGCCTAGAGGGGCAACCCCTCTCCCCTGACTGCAGCGGTATATGAGTGCTCTCTGACACCCAAGTTGAGGAGTAATTTGTACTGCAGGGGCGAGTCTCCCTTCCCAGGTTTGGCTGAATTCAAGCTTACCCTGACACCCAGCTGGGAGGGGTCTCCCACCTGCACAGGCGAATCCCCTCAATGGATGCTGCAACGATATAGGAGCTCCACCGGATACCCACGTGGAAGGAGTCTCCCTCATGGAGGGCAAGTCTGGTCTACCCTGGCTGTGGTGGTATACAAGCTACCCCTGACACCCAGTAGGAGGGATCTCCCACCTGGAGGGGGGAGTCCCTTCTACTTTGGCTGGTGCACTATAAGAGCTCCCTGCAAAGCCAAGTGGGAGGTGTCACCGGGCTGCAGTGGAGAACCCCTCTACCCTGGATCTGGTAGTATAGGAACTTCCCCAAACACCCTGGTGGGAGGGGTCTCCCGCCTGTAGGGACGATTCCCTTCTACCTTCCCTGCAAAGGTATAAGAGGTCCCCTGAACCCAGGTGGGAGGGGTCTCTCCCCTGGAGAAGTGAAGCCCTGCTACCCTGACTGGACGCCCAGGTGGGAGGGGTCTCTCTCCTGGAGGGGCGAGTGCCCTCTACCCTGGCTGCAGTGGTACACCAGTTTCCTCTGATTCCCAAGTGGGAGGGGTCTGCCACCTGGATGGGTGACTTGCCTCTACCATGGTTGCTGGGGTATATAAGATCCC
>NW_026012433.1:0-2723 GCF_001458135.2 Marmota marmota marmota | reverse complement strand
TCTTAAGTAAAACATCTGTGAGCTCATGGGTTCAAAATGTCATGTTTTTAAATAAATGCTATAGAAAATATGTAATAATAATAATAGTAAAAAATGTTCAGTTATGTATCACCTAAAAACACCTTGTGTGTCAAAAGACAAAACTCATTCAATACCTTGAAAAATACAAAATTATAAGACTAGGTCTATCATATGCTGTGTGGTGTCTATTTCCACATCTGAAAAATGAAGATCATTGTAATAACTTCACCCTGGTTTATCTCCCTCTCCTCTCCTCTCTTCTTCCCTTTCAAACTTGGGCTTTATGATATGATTTTGTTCTTCCCCTTTTTTTCCATTCCTCTCCTCCTCCTTCTTTATGTCTTCCCATGTCTCTGATCATCTCTTTCTCTTTATCTGCCTCCTCTGTCCCTTCTCTTTCCTGTACCATCAGGACCATCAACAATAAAGTCTATGTTGCAGAAGTCAAAGAGAAGCGCCAAGCAAAGAAAATCTATGAGGAAGCCTATCACCAGGGAAAGACAGCTGCTCATGTAGGCATCAGGTAAGGCCCCATGCATTCCGGAATATGACTAAGCCTTCTGAGCTTCATCATCAAGGGAGACATGTTCTCTCTGGGCTACTTCTGTAAAGTGGGAACAATGATCTGTACTTCATATGATTAAATGAAGATGATGAGAGTTAATGAATATCAAAGTATGCAACATAGTAAGTGTTTTCAACAAATGGAAGTTTATTTCACCATTTCTACTTTGCTCCTGCTCTCAGGATGTAGCTTGTTTAAGAATTTGTTCCTTCCAGGAAGGCTATGTGCAAGTGAGATTTTTGTAAATTGAATCCTGTTTTCTGAGTTTCATTCAGTTGGCAGAAAGGCATTGTCTTCTTTTAATATTTCCTCCCAGATTCCAAGAGAATTTTGTCCTGCAGGAAAAGTTTAGATTTGGCTCCTGAAAACTGAGTCAAAGCCATATAAACAAGCTCAGTCTAACACATAGGGGAGGGGTTGTGTGAGGGGCTATTTTGAAGGGGAAGAGGCATACATTGAAAACTTTTTTTTTTTTTTTTTTTGTAAAACAAACCCATTCTAGATTCAAATTTTCACAGAATGAGTTTACTTAAGGGTGAACTACCTTTCATATAATTTCTCAAGCAGAATGTTTAAAAGGGGGAATGTGGGAGGGAAAGAGGCTAATTAGTGGATGCCTGCATGACTGTCTATGAGTCGAGAACTTAGTTGAACCAGAAACCTAGTTAGGTCTACTGAAACAATGGTGAAGAAAAGCAGAACCAGGTCAACTTTCACAGCATCTAACAGCTCCCCTACTCCTCCATAAATCCCATTCCCTCCCACCCTTCTGTCTTTCCTACCCAGGGACCGGGAATCAGAGAAATTCCAAATCTCCACCAGCCTGGCAGCAGGCACAGAAGTGACTTTTGCCCTGGCCTATGAGGAGCTGCTGCAGCGACACCAGGGCCAATACCAGCTGATGATAAGCGTGAGGCCTGGTCAATTGGTGTCAAAGCTGAACGTAGAAGTCACAGTGTCAGAAAGGACAGGCATCTCCTATGTGCATGTACCACCTTTGAGGACCAGCCGCCTGCACACCAACCACCGCACAAGTATGTGGACATCACTTTTGGGTCAACCACCACACTGGCCTTCCTGAATGGGAATCATCTGCTTACTGTTGGGCATTACAATAATGATGCTTTTACCTTGTGCTAACAGCCAAGGCCCTTCCCACCTCAAAGAGGAGAAGGCATGTTTGGAGTTGAAGACATTTGGGGCATGTTTCAAACTTCCCAAATATTTGATTTATCTCATTAAAAAGAATCAATATTAGGGAAAGTTCTATTGGATTGGATCACAAAATCACATATTTACAATTTTATGGGCAGTGAAGCCACACTGGCCAAATCCGGCTTTCCCCAGGATCACTGCTGAGAGTGGAAGGACCATGGGAAGACAGGGAGCATAGGCGCCCTGGAGGGTACCTTTGCAGGACCCTTAGGGCAGAGAGGCAACCTGGCTGCCAGGCTTGCTTCAGATTTCATCCAGAAGACTAGGAAGGCCTGGCTGGCTTCATCAGAATCACTGCAGGAGCTTTCAGAAACAGATTCCTGGGCCTCAAACTTCTGGCACAACGTACACTAGGTTGTGGTAGGGCCCATGAATCTTAATCCTTAACCAGCTTCTGGACTCAACGTCTAACCCGGCTGGAAACCACTGAGCAGACCTGTACAGATCTGCTGAGATGTGAGTGGACAGGCACAGAGAAGTCCCCCAGCTCAAGGGGCCACCATCACAGATCTGTTTAGCATTGGAGGTCCTGGTTGATTTGAACCTGCTGACCCGGAGAGGCGGGGTGGGGGACAAAGTGGAAACAGACAGACAAAAGACTGCTATCGATTCTGGCTTTGATACTCTCCTAATATGGGGTCAGCAAAGCAAGTCACTTAACCCTCTACTTCAAATGCCCCATCTTTAAAATAGAAGAGGTGTCTTCTATGGCACAGAACCATTGTGAGAATTTGAGAACATTCTTATCTTGAAATCATTTGATGCAGAGTAATGAATGGTGATGATTGTACTAGCTGTCATTAATCAGCATTCATGAAGATCCAGGTATGGTTCCAAATACTTTAATGAATGCTCTTATTTAGTCCCCAAATCACTGTCTAAAAACCAGGGTAATTATCATCCCTATGCTACAGATGAGGGG
>NW_026012432.1:0-2723 GCF_001458135.2 Marmota marmota marmota | reverse complement strand
TTAGAGTTAGGGCTAGGGTTAGGGTGAGGATTATGCTTAGGGTAGGTTTATGCCTCGGATTAGGGCTAGGTTTTGTGTTAGGTTTAGGGCCTACGATTAGTGCTATGGTTAATGTAAGATCTAGAGTTCTAATTAGGGCTAGTTTTAGGGTTAGGGCTATGGCTAGGTCTAGTGTTAAATTTAGATTTTGCTTTAGGGTCGATTTAGAGCTAGGTTTAGTGTTCGTGTCAGGGTCAATGTTCAAGTAAGTGTTAGAGTTAGGGTAAAAGCCAGAATTAGGACTAGGGTTAGGTATAGGGGTAGGGTTAGTGTTTGTTTTATGTTAATGGTTATTGTTAGGGCTAGGACTAATTTTTTTTTTTTAGGTCTAGGGCTAGAGTTATCGCTAGAGTTAGGATTAGGTTTAGGTCTAGGACTAGTGTTAGGGTTAGGTTTAGGTATAAGGTTACTGGTAGGGCTAGTTTCAGGTTTCGGTTTAGGGTTAGGGTCAGGTTTAGGCTTATAATTAGTGTTAGGGTCAGAATAAGGGTGAAGTTTAGAGTTAGGTTTTGGGTTAGGGTTAGAGCTAGAATGAGGGCTCGGGTTAGGACTAGTAATAGGGTTAGTGTTTGGTTTAGGCTAAGTATTAGGATTAGAACTAGGTTTAGCATTAATGGATAGTTTTGGCTTACTGCAAGGGATAGGGTTAGAGCTAGGGCTACGGCTACATTAGGGTTAGGACTAAGATCAGGGCTAGGGCTAATATCAGGTCTAGGGTTAAAATTAGGGATAGTTTTAGGGTTTGGTTTATGGCTAGGTCTAATGTAAGGGTTAGGTTTATGGTAAGGGGTCAGGTTTAGAGCAAGGTGTATTATTAGGTTCAGAGTCCTGGTTAGGGTTGGTTTGGGTTAAGGGTTATGGTTAGGGCTCGAATTAGCGTTAGGGTTAGGGTTCAGGTTAGACTAATGGATAGGGTTAGGTTTAGGGTTCAGTTTAGATTTAGAGTAATGTATAGGTTTAATGTTAGGCATAGGGTAAAGGTTAGGCCTAGTGTTAACATTTGGGTTAGGCTTATGTTTAGGGTAATGGATAGGGTTAGTGGTAGTTAGGGATTGGGTTAAGGTTGGGATTAGGGCTAGGATTAGGGTTAGGCTTAAGGTTAGTGTTAGGATTAGGTTTAGGGTAAGTGTTAGGGTTTGAGCTAGGGTTAGGGCTAGCGTGAGGTTTAGGGTTAGAGTCACGGCTATGTTTAGGGTTAGGGTTAGGGATTGGGTTAGCATTAGGGTTAGGGTTACGTTTAATGTAATGAATAAAGTTAGATGTAGGATTTGGGGTATGGTTACAGTTATGATTCAGGCTAGGATTAGGGTTAGGGTTAGGGCTAGGGTTAGGCTTAGGGTAAGGGTTAGAGCTTGAGCTAGGGTAACGGCTACGGCAAGCATTAGGGTACGGTTTGATTAGGTTAATGTTAGGGTTATGCTTAGGGCTATGTTTAGGGCTATGTTTTCTGTGAGGTTTATGGCTAGATTTAGGGCTATGGGTAATGTAAGAGCTAGGGTTATGGTTATGGCTAGTTTGAGGGTTAGGCTTATGGATAAATCCTGTGTTAGGGTTAGGTTTTGAGTTATTATAAGGTTTAGAGCTAGGGTTTATGTTAGGGAAAGAGTCAGTGTTCATTATGGTTATTGTTAGGGCTAAGGCTAGGTTTTTGATTAGGGCTAAGGCTAGAGTTATGGCTATATTTAGGATTAAGTTTAGGTCTAGTGCTAGTGTTACAATTAGGTTTAGATATAGGTTTACTGGTAGGGCTAGTGTTAGGGTTTGGTTTAAGATTAGAGTCAGGCTTATTCCTAGGGTTAGTGTTAGGGTCAGAATAAGTGTCAGGGTTAGGGTTAGGCTTTGGGTTAGGGTTAGAGATAGAATGAGGTCTAAGTATAGGACTAGTATTAGAGTTAAAGGTTGGAGCAGGCTAAGGATTAGGTTTAGAACTAGGGTAGCATTAGGGTGAGGGTTTGACTTAAGGTAAGGGATACGTTTAGAGCTAGGGTTAGGGTTAGGGATAGGGCTAGGGTTAAAGCTAGAGTTAGGGCTCAGATTAGGGCTAGGTTTTGTGTTAGGTTAGGGCTATGGCTAATGTAAGAACTGGTTTTACGATTAGGGCTAGTTTTCTGGTTAGGGTTAGGGCTAGGTCTAGTGTTTGGGTTAGGTCTAGAGTTAGGGTGATATTTAGAGCTAGGGTTAGTTTTAGGTTCAGAGTCAGGGTAAATATTAGTTGAAGAGTTAGGGTTAGGGCTAGGTGCAGCATTAGAATTTGGTTTAGGTTAAGGGTTAGGATTAGGGCTATAGCTCAGTTTTGTTTGAGGGCTACGGCTAGGCTTAGGGCAGGTTTTCAAATTAGCATTAGGGTTAGGGCTCCTGTTAGGGTGAGTTTTAGGTTTAGGGTTAGGGTTAGATTTAGAGTTAGGGTTAGATCTAGTTTTACGGCTAGGCCTAAGTTTAGGGCTAGGTTTGGGCTAGGGTTAGGGCTAGGCTTTGGCTTATAGAAAGGGATAAATTTAGAACTAGAGATAGGGCTAGGGCGAGAGTTAGATTTAGTCTTACGGCTAGGGATATGGTTAGGTTTAGGATTAGGGCTAAATTAGGGATAGGATTAGAGCTAGGGTTAGTATTAGGGCTAGGCCTTGTTTTAGGGCTAGGGTTAGGATTAGGGTTAGGTTTAGGCCTAGGGTGAAGGTTCAATTCAG
>NW_026012431.1:6661-13314 GCF_001458135.2 Marmota marmota marmota | reverse complement strand
GATGGACACCTCCATAACCATGTGATAAAAGTCAACATCAACATTGTTGAGACAAATCAACATTATGTGGCTGCTGATGTGATACTCTCAAATGGACACAATATCACTTCAATCATGTTCCCACCAAGAATACATAGCCTAATATGAATAATGAAGGAACTTGGCACAACTCAGAGTGAAACAAAATAGCTTACTTGTAATACTCAAAATGTCAAAATCAATTAAGGCAATGAAGATTGAGGGAGTGAACCATGATAAAGGAGACTGATGAATTAAAGTATCTAAATTTGTGATCCTGTACTTGAAAATAATTGCTATTAACAAAATTAGTGAAACAACTGAAGAAATCTAAATGCAAACTATAGATTTAACAATATCATCTCCCTTTTAAATTTGCTATTTTTTTGCTAAGTATAGAGATGTAAACTACTGTTCTTGTTCTCAGAATATAAATACCAAAAGAGATAGTGCTTATGAAAATAGTATCACCAATTAAATTTCAAATTCTCCAAAGAAGCAATGGAGGATAGAAAGGGTATCAATAAATGGATAAATAGATGATAGACAGTAGGGGCATGATAGTTCCTTGCACTACTTTTTGTAATTATTTTGTAAATTTGAAGTTTTACCATAATAAAATTTGAGGTAAATTTTATTTACCAAAATAAATTACAAAATAATTTTATATTCCATGCATATATTTGCCTTCTTATATAAAAAGTAACATCATAATTGTCATGTTCTTCTCACTCATCCTACAAGGGATGGTAATTTGTAAGTAAATGGTATTGAAGGAAATTTCTAATTTACCTAAGGAAGACAATTTCATAAAAACCAACAATCTTTGTTACCATATGACTTCAGTTTTCTTTTCAACATTTTTTGTTTACTTCCATTTATGTGATGATAGATACCATAATAAATGCAATTCCAATTATCATACATATGGGTGAGAAGAGAGAAAGAAGAATATCTACTTCCATAGTGAGTTTGAATTGTTTATATAGGGTGAAGCATATTTAGACTAAATTAGATATTCTTTTTTAAAAAAATTTTAGTTGTAGTTGGACACAATACCTTTATTTTATTCATTTATTTTTATGTTTTGCTGAGGATTGAACCCAGCACCTTGCACGTGCTAGGTGAGTGCTCTACCATTGAGACACAACCCGAGCCCCATCAATTAGATATTCTTATAGAAATAATTTTATTGTCTGATTTGGTTTATTGAATTCAAAGCTTGTTTTTAACTTGGAAAATAAAACGTACATAGATACACTAACAAAGACACATAGGCACACATTAATTTAGGAGTACTAATAATGTAAAAAATGTGGAAATATCAAGAAAAGAATATTAAAGCTATCTTAAAGAATCAGTGAAGCTGTTTGAAGGAGAAATTTTTAAGGAAAAGAAGATCAAAATTCAGTGGGCAGGGGAAGGACAGGTACTGGGGTTTGAACTAGAATAAGATATATTCCATGCTTGTATATCAAATTGGCTGTACTGTCATGTATAACTAAAAAGAACAAATAAAATTAAATTTTAAAAACATTCAGTGACTCAGAACTGAAATATTAAATATCTGAGGGGCAGACAATGGAGAGGAACCTCACAATAACACCTAGAGTTGGAAGGGTGCACATCACAGGGCTGAGAAATCTGAACCACAGGGCCTGAGGCAGGTTTCCATGTGATGTCCTTTTCTCTAGGTTAATAATTGATAAAATATTTAAATTCTAACCATAAGTTCTAATTACTACATGTTTTTATTTTTAATTCTCTAGTCTACAGAATAATGAATCATTTTAAATTTATTATGCAATATAATGAAAACATTAAACCAATTTGTTCATTTAATATATTGCTGCTAGTGAGAAATTTTGTTTAAAAACTATATAGATATGATTCTTAGGCTATTCTTTTCCTCCTGCAGTATTTTGAACTTTCTTCAGAAACATTAACACTTCCATTTAACATATACTTACCGGGACAATGCACAATCGACCATTTAAATGTCCACTTTTCCTCTGAATTCTTGGTCTCCTCCAACTTTGCCAAATCCTTCTCCTCTTCCACTGCTTTCATGGTCAACACATTCTTTCATATTTTCTAATAAGCTACAATAGGAAAAGATAGAAGTCACAGTAGAGCACCTGTGCTCTCCTTCTTAGGAGTTCTCTTCGTGGCTCATGTTTTACAAATTCAAGTCTTGTAAAAGATTGGTTGGTCTTCATCAGGAAAATTAGTATCAGTTTGGTCCCAAGGCTTTATGATGGATTTGTAACTTTTTGGTATTGGTGAATTAGATAATTATTTATCAGCTGTTACACAAAGCAGACTAGTTTCTACAACTCAGAAAGCCTGTGAGATAATCAGCCAGTATATTTTTTTAAATTTTCTTTAAAGCTATAGCTGAATCAAAAAACAGCAATAGTAAAATAGAAATTATGAATATTCCTTTACAATATCACACTATTTGAAAGATGATGGAAATTTTCCAAGACATTGTTTTAAATTTCCTTAGAAGTGAAAATGATATATAGAAGAAGGACCCACATGTAGTAGTTATTTTCCCTCATAAAGATGTAATTTTCCTCTTTCTTATACAGTTACATCCATGACTTAGTACATTAACTAAAACAAAGTGACTGATATGCAATCTTGATTTATTCTACAAACCATCAGTATTCTTACAAAGAGAGATTGGAAAGGGATTAGAGATGGTAAATATATGCATATGCCAGACACAAAGAAGTAAAGGTAGGAATTTTATGGTTTAGTTTTTTTCTTATTGTAGGGGAAGAAAACAAAGTTCTTCTCCAAAGTTGCTTTTTATGAGCTAAGGATAGATTTTCCACTCTAGGTTTGAAAGTCAGCACTGTACAAGAAGTGGTCAGTTTTCCCCATCTGTTTATTATTGGCCAACATTTTTTTATTCTAATCTTTTTTTTCTTTCATATTCTTACCTAGTGCTTACGTTTTACTTGAATAATTCTTTTTACTTCTGTCCTTTCTGTGTCTGCCCATATTCCTTGTATATCATCTTCCCTATCTATCCTTGCTTATATGTGGATGACCTCATCCCTGGTCTTGGTCTCCTTACAATCACCAGCATAAATTTATGCGTACATATTAGGTTATATTCTACTAAATCAAGTCAGCAAATAAGTCTTAAAGTATCTCTGTTTTACCAATTAACTCTGCTTTGCTAAATCAGATTATCATTGATATAGAAAAGTAAATCCTGTTTCCTTAAAAATATTTTTAGTCTAAAGAGAAATTCATTAGGGCAATCAGTGTGTCATGGGATTGACCCTTATCTTAGACCCTATGGGTACTTGGTTTCTTTGACTGGACCATTGGGATCGTAAATCCCAGTGTGTATATTAAAGGCTTTCACGGACTTACCCTGGTTAGAAACTAACAAAAAAAAGCCATAAACATGAGAGGATTAATATGATCATAATGAATCCATAGTTTGATCATCACTGAGGAAAAATTCATTGATCTTGTTTTCCAGAAAAGGAACTGTTTGTCTTGAATTACTTAATTTTTTTTTCCACAGATCTTCATCCTGCTTAAGACTAAAATTTGAGAAATAATTTGTCAAGTAATCTAATTGGGGGATTAAAGAAGGGATTAAATAGTAAAACAAACAATGTGTCTTTGCCTGAATAATTTGCTTCTTTTTACCTTTCGGAAAAAAAAATTGGTTCTTTTAGTTATACATGACATAGAATCCATTTTGATATAAAAGCATTGAACATATCCTATTCTAATTCAGTTGCCAGTACCTTCTCTTCCCTCCCCTTGCCCTACTTTCTGCTCCCTTCCTTCTACTCTATGGATCTTTCTACCATTTACTCATATTTATTTAATTTAATTAATTTCTTTTATTGACCTACACAATGGTGAGATTCATATATCCCCACAGAAATGTTACTTCATATTCATTCCACTGTTTTTTTTATTCCTTCCCTCCTCCCTTCCTTTATCTACTTCACTGAACTTTTATTCTTTCACTCTCTGCCCCCTTATTGTGGATTAGCTTCCACACATCAGAGAAACCATTTGACCTTTGGTCTTTGGGGAGTGGTTTATTTCACTTAGAATGATAGTCTCCAGATACATTCATATACTGTCAAAGGTCATAAAGTCATTTTTCTTTATGGCTAATACTCCATTGTGCATATATATCACATTTTCTTTATCCATTCATCTGTTGAAGGACACCAAGGTTGGCTCCACAGGTTAGCTATTATGAATTGTGCTTATACATACATTGTATCACTATAGTATGCTGATTTTAAAATCTTTGCAAATATACTAAGGAATAGAATAGCTAATTTGAGTTCTTTATTTGTTTCTACCTAGTATGCCTAAAATCCAATGGCTCAGCCCTGCATAAACATTGAAACTTGTCCTTGAACCAATTCACACTTTTTCAGAATGTTACTACCACATACAAACAAGTTTCTAGAAAACTACAACAGATTTTAAAGCATTTTAAATATATATGTATATATATATTTTTTTCTGGATAATTGTAAAAATATATAAACAACTGAAAAAATCATTGATTGTTAATCCAATAATTCAATAATCCTTTGGTTGATATAGAAAATAGGAATCCAGGAGTTTATAAATTTATTATCATTATTTTGTTGTAGTGCTGGCGATCAAGCATAGGTCTTTTTGCATGGTAGGCAAATGCTCTACAATACAGCAAACCTACACCCCAGTTGATAAATTTATAAATTAGTAAAAATTTTAATTGTTATAACACAATACAAAAAAGCTACATTTAAAAAATTTTATTCTAAGAAAATGTTCTGGTATGCTATTTTTTATTTAATAAAAGTAATAAAAATGGTCTTTAGTTTTAGTAGTCTGGATTACAGTAATACCTCAACATGTCAATATTTTTTAGCTTTCAAAAATGAGAAAGAATGTGTGTTGTTTCCCTGATTACCAGAGGTTGAGAAGAGTGGAAAGATAGGTGGGTAAAAGGAGAATATATTTGATCAGTGCATACTATACCCAAATATGAATGTGTGAAAATATCACTTTGTACCCAATTAACATGTACAGTTAACACAGATCAATACAAAAAATAAATAAAATTTAATATTTTTAAAGGCTAGGAAAATGTGAAAACTTTCTTCATAATAAATAAGACAAAATCATTTAATGCATATAAGCTGCTATTAGCATTATAATGAATTTTAATTATAACTGATATATTTAAAAGTTCTACCTCATTTCTTTGATATTCTTTTAGATACTAAAATATTAAAAACAAAAATCTTAGTTCCAATGATTCAAAATCTTCAACTGTAACTATTATCATGTTTTCTCCAGCAGTTTAGAACACAAAATGTCACAAAGTCCTTCAAGTACCTCTCTTTGGTTAAATACATTATCCTGAGAGAATCACTCTCATGACTTTGATATGCATCATTCCTGTTTATTTTAATATGTATTTTTTAAATAAGAAATGTTCAAATTAAATATTAATATGATTAAAGAGTTATCTATTTATATGCTTATATTTCTCCATTTTATTGGAAAGAAATTTAACCAGTTACACTAGAATCTATGAGAACCAGCAGAATTCACTCATTTATCAAAATCTGGAAGATGTCTGTCATTCTGGGTAATAGCAGATAGTAGCAACATCCATTATCCTCCATGATGTTCTTGCTAAACTTGTGTTATGCTCGAATTTGGGATCCCCAAAAGAACACCAGAGACCAAGATCGATGTAAGCAGCAAAGAGGTGTTTATTGTGAGCTAGCTAAGTCTTCCGCGAGCACAGAGCAACTAGTGATGCTGAGAGGCCCTGAGCCCAGGGTTTGCAGTAGTTTTATACACTCTTTGGGGAAGGCAGGGACTTCACATACATCATAGCATCTCTTAGCAAATCATCATACACCACGGGAAAATCATAAAACAACTCTAAAACATGATTAGCACATTCACTGGTGGGAAGAAGTTGGGTAAGGGTGATTGGTTAGTACAAGAGGGGAATTCGTTTGAACTGATTGGTTTAAGCCATGAGGGGAGTACATGCTGAACTGCATGGTTTCCCAACATATTATCAACCACCATAAACTACTGAGAGGTTCATCTGGCAACTCAGGTATTTTCCCTGTCTCATGCAGATTGGTGGTTGCTAGGGGTTTGCTATGGGTCCTCATCTAGGCTGAGGGAGTCAGGAACACCTGGTGCCTCAGATCTCTAATGTTGTTTGTAGATAAATAACTCAGCAGGTTGGGTATGTGCCTAGGAGTGCTCTGTAGGTTTTTCCAAGGAGAAGGGTCATGCACCCTTCCTTGGACATGCTTTGCTCTGAGGTAGAGGCTGATTTCTCACTTGAAAACCATTTTTTTAGCCATTGTCAAATCAAACATTTTAAAATATATGTGAAGATATCAAATCAATTAGAATCCTATTATTTTGACATCTGGTTTTTATCACTATTTTGAGATAGTATCCATCATTCTCTCTTTAGTCTATGAGTAATTCACAAAGCAGATTTTAAAAATTCAATATTAGAAGCATAAAACTAATATGTAAAGTGTCAAACTGTGTGAAATGCAGCTGAATTTGTGCCTGGTGAGAAGTTTATAGCTTTAAATATTTATGAT
>NW_026012431.1:0-4170 GCF_001458135.2 Marmota marmota marmota | reverse complement strand
ATATAAAAAACATTGTTGTATTTCTCATTTTTGAAATATCAAAGAAATTTAAAAGTACTTTCATTTGTAAAATAATGACTCAAAATTTTCAATAATATTTCTTTTTACTTTTAAATATGTCCTAGTTTAGTTGTTAATTTATATGGTCACCCAGATTATTCCTTAAATATCCAAGACACACAAAGTAAAAGTGGGGAAAAAAATTGAAAGTTATATGAAGCCTCTGGCAATCATTTGTGGTAGAATTACAGCTAATACTAACATCCATTCTGTACTTGAAAAGGAGCATCTATCTTTCTATTAACCTCTGGTCAAACTGGAAACCTAACCATAGGCCACTAAGTACAATCTGAGCTGCCTATTGTGAAATGAGTGTTATCTGATCAGCCAAATCATAAAGTAGGGCACGTAATGCAACATTATGTTATTAAATATAAATGTCATACATAAGATAAGAGTAAGTAGGACATAAGGTAACATATGACACATTGTAGTGTGATGTTCCTACTTGTTCATTAGACACAAGTAAATAATATGTGCTAGTAACTCAGGATGCTGTGTATCTACTTTCAGTATTAATCACCACTCATTAAAGCCACACATATAACTCATAGGAAGTTTTCCGTGACAACTTAGCACAGGAAGAAAAAGTCCAAATTTTGCTAAAGTTGAGTCTGCACAGAAGTGGGCTGTTACTGAGTCTGAGGTTTGATTTTGTCACTATGTTCCTTTTTGAAAAACTATTATTTAATACTTGATATTCAAATATTTTTATTAAGTGAAATAAAATAAACACCTACCATCTATTCAGCTTAGGAAATAAGAATGATATTATCAATACAGTAAAATAACCATGTTCACTTCTGACTACTGGCATCTCCCTTTCCCCAAGGTGACTGCTATGATGAATTTTGCATCTTTAAAATCTTTATATTTGATATTTATTAATGCATGTCTACATGACATAAAATAATCTTTTAAAAGTATTTAAACTTAAAATAAAAGGCATTATGTTAAACGGTTTGTCTTTTCATGCCCCTGTTAAATGTAATTATATGATATGATAGATAATAGAATAATGATAAATATCACCATTTTTATTAATAATTTCTGGGGTTGGGGTTGTGGCCCAGTGGTAGAGCACTTGCCTAGCACATGTGATACATTGGGTTCAATTCTCAGCACCATATTAAATAAATAAAAAATAAATATATTATATCCATGTACAACTAAAATAATAATAATAATAATAATAATAATAATAATAATGTTATTATGTGCCACAACAAAATGCTCCTTTAAATCCTCTTTCTCATAGAGGCTCCTACCAAATACGTCATGTGCTTACCATTCTGAAAGGGTGAAATGATCGTATTGGTTATATTCAAAAGTTTTGAAGACTGAAGATGAAAACAAGATTGAGTTGAGTGTTGGCCTAGTACTGCATTGTAACTCTGAGTAGTATCTACAAAGAAAGAGTTCATGGATTAAAATATCTGACTTTGCACAATAAACCTAGCTTCCTCAATAAACTGTTCCTAATTTTCTCTTTCTCTCCACAAAGATATAACCCTAGAGATTATCACACTAAGAGAACTAAGATGAAACATTGGAAATTTTTAAATAGATGCATTGAAACATCCCCATTGCAACAGGATTTACTTCTTATCTTGCAGGTGGTATGCTATGCAGACCCGAGGACTCTAAAGTTTGAAGCAAACCACTATTAATCCTTCTGAAATTCTCCATAAATTTTTCATAAATGCATCATAGTATCTTCACAACTAATATTAAAAAGTTTTGCCATTTGTTCTTCAGGAAGATTTTCTCAGGAAAATGAGAAAATTATTTGATCATAATCCATGATAAGGCAAACTCAATATTGCTTAAAATTCAGTGGATTAGAAAAGGGGAATGAAGGGAAGGGTGTGTAGGAAGACAGTAGAATGAATTGGACATAACTTTCCTATGTTCATATATGAATACACCACCTGTGAATCTCAACATCATGTACAACCACAAGAATGGGATTGTAATTAGAATAGGTCATATTCCATGTATGTATAATATATCAAAATACATTCTAATACCATGTATATCTAAATAAAAAGTAAAGCACATTTTCAGGTTCAAATATAATAAGTGCCTTTTCTTCAACAGAACTTCAAAAAAGTTTATGTATTCTTTATGTGTGGGAGGCCATCCTCGCACGTGATTTGAGTAACCTCCGTGGCTGGGTGAGAGGCGCTTAGATACAGCTATGTTAGAGTTTTCCCCACCCTTCTCCAGGTCTGAGGGCTTGTCCGTGCAGAGGCATGTCTGGCCACTGCCCCGAAGACCCAATCGTCGCCCCTGACCTTGGGATGCTGCCCCCCTTAACTTTCATTGGATGGAATTTTCCCTGGAATTTTTTGTTCCCCAATAAAAGCCCACTCCCTGGCATGTTCTCCCTCTCTTGCTAGTCTCTTCTGTAAACCTCACCACTGCATTAGGTGGCTGGAGGCGGGAGCTAGGAGAAGCCCTCAGGGAGCTGGTATTAAGGTAATAAGAGTCTTGTCTCTTTAATTTAAAACTCCTTAGCATTTACTCATGAATCGAACCTTCTTTCATGAAGCCAGCGCTGGTCACATGGCAGATTTATGCTAGAATACACTGAACACACATACCCATGAAATGCTGAAGCAGTCTAGTACAAATAAAACATATTTGCATATTTTCCCTTCACTTCTCCCAATATTCTTTATCCTTATCTGAATCTTTATTTAGATTTTGTGTAGAATTCTTACTAGTCCTCATTTTTCACAGAGTTCAGACATCACTTATATTTCTGGAAAGAGTTCTATGGTCCTTAAAAGTTCATATGCACATTAACAAGCCCATGAAGAAGGATAACTGAAGAAGTCACTCACAACAAGTATAACTAGTCTCTATAGATAAATTTCAGACATACGTATCTCAGAGTTTTGCTTTAGAAATATATTTTTTTCTACACATAAGAACAAGTTAAACAATGAATACTTTAAGTAGTTAATATGCTCAAAACTATTATTTGACATTGTTAAAATTTTAATTTTTAATTTATGTGTATGTGTTTGTGTAAAATTTGAAAATATTTTCTCAGTCAGATATCTGCCAATTTTTAAAGTAACTTAGATTTTTTTCAAACTAAATATGTTAAACACCATTAATCTCAAAATCTGGATCAGCATCAGCTGAATTAGATGATCTGTTACTTTCAGAATATATCTTGTTTACATATTTTGTGGGGGTACTACTTGGGATTGAGCCTGGGGACACTTTATCACGGGCTATATCCCCAGTATTTTATTTATTTTATTTTGAGAAAGGGTCCCTCTAAGTTTCCCAGGCTGGCTTCAAACTCGTGATCCTCCTACCTTGGCCTCCTGAGTCCCTGAGATTATTAAGTATATGTACCATACCTGACTGAAACTGATTCTTGCATGAAATAACATGACACTTTCTTTTCAATTATTTGCTTAGGTATTTATCATACCAGAAGATGTGACAGAAAAGTTTGAATGATCTTTTTTTTCTTATAATTGTTTATTTCCTTATTACTCATCATGTTGAATTCTCATCATATTTATTCAACAGCACATAAATGTAAAATACATTAATTTGTTCTCACAAACTGTAATAATAAGTTTTATGGAAAAATTTTTAATCTTCAGTTTTGAATCCTAGAACTGTTTTAGCACTTCCATTTTCCAGTTATACAGATTTGAACACTTTTACATTCACAATATACATCAATACAAAAATATTCATATTATTTGCTGATGTTATCAAACTGCATTACTGTTTAGAACACAAATTACTATTTTTTTCATACTGATTTTTTTCACACATTTAAATGGAATTCCTTCCTGTTACCTGAGTGAGATAAAATTGCAGTGTAGTTTTGATTATCATTTTCCTGATTGCTAAAAGATGTTGAAATTTTTTTTTCATATATTTCTTGGCCATTTGTATTTATTTTGAAAAATGTCTGTTTAGTTCATTTGCCTATTTATTGATTGTTTACTTGGTTTTTTGATGTCTTATAGTCTAGATAGTAATCCTTTGTTGGGAGAATCACTGAAAGGTTTTCTTTCATTCAGTAGGTTTTCTCTTCAAATGCCAAATTGTTTCCTTTGCTGTGCAGAAGCA
>NW_026012430.1:0-2723 GCF_001458135.2 Marmota marmota marmota | reverse complement strand
GGAATACATATGGCTTCTTTCAATGTTCTGGAGCAGTTTGTAAATATGTCAGTTCTTCAGGGCTTTCTAGGGGGAAGTAGCTAAGAAACTGAGCAGTAACCTCAGAAATGTATGTAAGCAAGTCCCTGCTTGAGGCACTCTTGTGGATGGATGGAATGCAGAGTGAACTCCAATAGGTAAAGGTGGGGAAACACACACACACAAGAAAAACCATCCAAGCTGGGTGTAGTGGTGCATGCCTGTAACCCCAACAACTCAGGAGACTGAGGCAGGAGGATCACAAGTTTGAGGCCAGCCTCAGCAACTTAGCAAGACCCTGTGTCAAAATAAAATAAATAAATAAATTAAAAGGGATGGGGATGGGGCTCAGTGGTTAAGTACCCCTGGGTTCCATCCCTGGTACCAAAAATAAAACAAAAACAAAACTATGCAGACAAAGGGTTATAAAATTTTGTATGATTAGCATAAACCTAGTAAGTAGGGCATTTTGTCTTTCACTCATGGAAAGGAAGAAGGAGAAACGTTAGAGAGATCGCACAGTCTTTCTCTCCCTACTCCCGTGCCTTCACTTAAGGTGTTCATTCTGGTAAGAGAGGGATAGGAAACAGGAGGGTGAATTGTAGGTGATGCCTGGGATGAAGGCTGAAAGGGTTTTGATGCTGGATGAGAAGTGTGGGCCGACTTTCCAGGAAAGGGTTTCCTTCTCAAAGTATGGCAAGGAAAAGGAAAGAGGATAGGAGAAAGGGAACAAAGAGGTCTAATTGTATCCGATGATTTGCTTTAAAATTGGACTTGGCCATGTGTAGTGGTATGTGCCTGTGTTCCTGGGTCCTCAGGAGCTAAGGCAGAAGGATCATTTGAGCCCAGGAGGTTGAGGACAGCCTGGGCAAACAGAGCAAAACCCCAACTCGAAGAAAAGAAAAAATGTTTCCCTAAAGTATCAGCTTTAAAGAAGAAATATTTATTCTAAGTTCTCTTAAGATAAGCCATATGTTTGATATAAGAGGTGGGGCCATGGATTGTGCTTTTAAATCTTATTGAGTTCAGAATTTCCAAGTGACTCTCCAAAATTGCACATGCCCTCACCATTAACACTTTAGGAAGACCACCCTCTCTCTCAGCCCAGCCTTCCCAGTGGAGAGGCAGCTCCCAAGGCAGCATGGGGGAGTGGGAAAGCATCAGAAACATCGGCTTCAAATACCAGCTCTGCTCTCTTAACCTGTGGGGTCTGGTGCTAGGTGCTCACTTTGCATTCTTGATTTGAGACTTTTTTAATTTAATTTTTTTATATTTATTTTTTACTTGTAGTTGGACACAATATATTTACTTTATTTATTTATTTATTTTATGTGGTGCTAAAGATTAAACCCAGGGCCTCACATGTGCTAGGCAAACGCTCTACCACTGAGCCATACCCCAGCCCCTTTTTTAAATTTTAAACTGGAAAAATAACTGTGCCCAATGTTTTTGAGGATCAAATAAGATGATGTATCCACACATATACATTGGAAAGTGATATTCATTCTACTGTCTTTCTCATTCCTGTCCCCCACCCCTTCCCTTCATTCCCCTTTGTCTAAAACAATGAACTTCTTATTCTTCCCTCCCCACTGTTGTATGTTAGCATCTGCATATCATTGAGAAGATTCAAAGTTTGGGTTCTTTTTTTAATATTTTTTAGTTGTAGACACAATAACTTCATTTTATTTATTTGTTTGTTTATGTGGTGCTGAGGATCAAACCCAGTGCCCCACACATTCAAGGCAAGCACTCAACCACTGAGCTACAACCCCAACCCTCAGCATTTGGCTTTTTGGGAGTGGCTTATTTCACTTAGCATGATAGTCTCCTATGAACATTTATGAATGCACCACAGTGAATCTCCACAAGACTGGGATCCTAATTAGAATAAGACACACTTCATGTTTGTACAAATATGTCAAAATACACTTTACTGTCTATCACTAAAAAGAACACATAAAAATAAGAACTAAGATGATGTATGTAATGTGCTAAGCATGTACCAGGAATATAATACCAGGTATTCAGCTGTATTTCCTCTTTGTTCTTTGAAGCACTGAAAAGGTCCTGTGAAGGTGGGACCCAAAATTAAGTTAGACCAAAAATATGCTGAATTAGGAAACCACCACCATGTTCAATTCACTGCAAAGATGACTTCAGTTTGCAAAGGTGAGGCTTTCCTGGCAAACTACAATGGGGACCTCCTTTTTTGCATGCATAAAATCTGAACCGGAGTCAATTTTCTTTATGTGAGTAAAAGAGGAGAATTTAAGAACTTGATGTTGAGGAACAAAGGCCAAGCTGTTCATTGAACAAACTTCAGAGAACAGAGCTCTCAACATAGCTCTATAAATACATGGCAGTCCAGGGGTAGTCAATGGATGCTTTTAACAGAAGTTGTTTTTCTCACAGTCAATCTCAATTTCAAAGACAATTTCCAGCAATGGGAATGATTATACAACAAATCTGAAGTGTTCTGTGTTAGAACTATCTAGTATTTAAAGGTACCAAGTATAGTTTCTCTTTGGGGAGCCATGTCACCTAGCAGACCTGGATGCTCTGTGGATTATGTTACACTAAAATTGACCAATAATCCTTATCTCACCTTGGTATACCTGTCTCTGTGGGCTGCTCCTGATTCCACAGGTAGCCCAGAGATAGGGCTGCCTATAGTGATACACTACTGGCTCTCACCCACTCTG
>NW_026012429.1:0-2723 GCF_001458135.2 Marmota marmota marmota | reverse complement strand
CCATGTATGAATACACCATAATGATTTATATATATATATATATATATATATATATATATATATATATATATATGTAATTTTAATGCATGAATTGAAATAATAATAATAAAAGGAAGATCAGTAGAATAAAGCAAGTAGATCACAGGAAGCAAGAGGGGAGGGAAGGGAAGGTACTAAGAAATGAGATTGATCAAATTATGTGTACATATAAATATGGCATAATGAATCCCACTATTATATGTAATTATAATGCACCAATAAAAATTTAAATAAAAAATGATTGGTACTGTACAACATAATGTGTTGCTCAACAATGATATTCAGTAGGTTAGGTACATTAAATAAAAAAAAATTAATTTGAAAAAAAAAGGTGATCTATTTCTTAATTTAAACAGTAAATATTGTCTAAACTATAGGTGGAAAAAACCCACATAAAAACAAGCAAACAAATATCAAGACTGTAATAATCCACCAGCAAGAAATATATAGAGGAGGGTTTAACTGTTTTATGAGTAGAGAAAGAATTTTGATTCCATTACTTTTGCTTTTTTCTTGAGCTGTAACTTCTGGAACGGGAACCCACAGTCATACCTAAACACCCTGTTGTTACTCTCTTCAGTCCTTTCCCTCCAAAGCAAGGGAGATAGATAAGATTTCAACAGTGGATCGCCAAGAAATAAAAAACACAGATGTTATAAATGAGATGCTCCCTAAAACTGGACAAATATTTGTGTTGAATTTGCAAACAGGAAAATTAACAAATTGCGTGATTCATCACATGTGTTTGGCATGTCGGGGGAAGTGCGGAATGAATACTGTATAGACAGATGGTTCCCACCCACACCCATCCACAGCCCCTCTGTTTATATTAGTGCTTGTCCAACTCCCAGCAATCTCCTCTGCCTTTCATTGCCTGAGGGCTTTCTAATGATTGGAGCCAACTCTGCCACCCCATGGAGAGGCTACAAGAGTAGGTGAACCCGTGATTCCAGGGGTACCCCTCAAACAATGGCTCACAGGAGTTTAAGATCACATATCCCAGCTCCTTTGCCTAGTCTTTGAGTCTATTTTACAAATATTGCAAGAATTCCTTCAAAAGAGTCAAGCATCAGCTGCCCACTGTGATACTTGGTGGGTCATTGCTTCTGATTTCCTTCTCATTCTTGCTTTATACCTTCACTCCTGGACTGTTTCCTTTACCTCCCATATCCTTAAAATGATAGGATCTGTTGGTGTGTCCACAATGGCGATCAGGAAAAGGAAGCTTAGAGATTGTAAGGAGCCAGTCTCTGTATGTGAATCTTCCTGGATGTGAATCACTTGTTTTGGATATTTCGTTTTTTAAAGCCATGTTGTGAAGTTAACTCTTAAGAAGCAGTAGGATACAGAGCCCAGCAGCATTTGTACCAAAACTTTATTGTGTTATTGTATTAACCTTGTGCCAGATATTTTTAAAGTATCACCTCACTTAATCTTCTTAATAATCCTATGAGGAAGGTACATGTTTCAGTTAAAAAATAAGACACAAAGAAGTTAAATGGCATGGGATGGTGGTATCAACACTTGAACAAGGCTATTGGATTCACAAATACAAACTTTTAATCTCTTCACTCAACAACTTGACTATCTTCCAAGAGAACTGTGCTTCAAAACTTACTCTTAAAATAAAATAATTAGTAATTACCTTTTCTGTATTTCTACTTGGCAGCACATAGCAAGTGTACTGTTGGGTGTCTATGGACATTTTATGATGAGATGTTTCATAATAAACAGGAGGAGGATGAGCTTGATGATGTCAGTAGGAATTTGATTGGATCTATTTCTTCCTGTGGTAGCACTTCCCATGATCACAGCAAACCAGAATCATGATATTGACAGTATCAGTTTTATTTTAATGTTAAGAAAACTGGCACTTAGATGGCTTATGTGTTAGGTTCAAAGTCACACAAATAATAAGTGGTAACTGATATATTTAAATCTAGGTCTGTTTGAGTCTAGAATGGCATGATTTTCATGATAAATTTACTCCTCAATTTGAGATGGGGTTATGTCCCAATAAGCAAATATCATAAGCAAAAAATCCCTCAGCTGGGGAGGCCGAGGCAGGAGTATCATGAGTTCAAAGCCAGCCTCAGCAACTTAGTAAGAGCCTGTCTCTAAATAAAATATTTAAAAAGGGCTGGGGATATGGATCAGTGATCCTAAAACAAAACAAAACAAACAAATGCATTTAATACTCTTAACCTACCCAGCATCACCACTTAGCCTAGCCTACCTTAAATGTGCTCAGAAGAGTTAAATTAGCCTTGAGTTAGGCAAAAATAATCAAACACAAAGCCTATTTTATACTAAAGGATTGATTATTCAAGGTGATTTATTGAATACTGAACTGAAAGTGAAAAACAGATTGGCATACAGGTCAAACAGACTGAGCCTAGGGCCACCTGTACTTCACGGCATCAGCTGCCCACTCATACCTTGACAGCAAAAAAGGAGCTTCAGAGATCCGGCCTCAGGAAAACTTTGAGCAAGCCAGATTTCCTTTCCTGACATTCATCCCCATCCTGTCTTCTGTAACTGTAAGAACATCAATTATGTCACCTTACCTTGCCATTTTTGTACATTTTGTTGCCTTGCTTTATTTTCTATACTCCCTCAAATGTCATACACACAAACACACACACACACACAATACATGTATATATTCAGAATGTAATATATAT
>NW_026012428.1:0-2724 GCF_001458135.2 Marmota marmota marmota | reverse complement strand
AAAAAGTCATCTTGCTATTGAAATTTTATATTTAGGAATCACAAGAAGAAATAACCCACACATCATCAAATTTGTTTATGGGATATTTTCTTTGGAACTCGATGGCTAACAGTCAGTGAAAGCACTCTTAACAATTAATGTTATAAAGTACTAAACCATGCTGTTCTTGTCAAATTGACTTTCTTAAAGTTCAGAAATTTGAAAAGCACTTTGAAATGAAGTAAAATATATGTGAACTTGTACAAACACAGTGTAAATAATTTGCAAAAATACATAGAATTTCAAGGTAAATAATTTTAATGTTAAATCTCTGTACTTCTGTGATATTTGACTTTCCACAATAATAAATTGCAATTAACCATGTGGCTTAAAACTAATTTGTAAAACAAACATTGATTTAACATAGCTAGCTATAAGATTTGATATCAAATTAACAGTTTGTTAGACTCATTCAGAATACTTCCTGGACCAGGAAGTATGACACTTGTTTCATATTTAAAATCTCTATGGTGCAGGTGGCAAATATTTTCTTCCATTCTGTAGTCCGTCTATTCACATTCTTGTTTTCTTTGCTATGAGGACACTTTTTACTTTGATACCACCCATTTATTGAATCTGGATTTTTCTTATTATGCTTTAGGAGACTTGTGGAAGAATTCAGGTTCTAAGCTGACATGATGGAGGGTTGGACCTAAATTTTCTTCAACTAGGCACAGTGTCTCTGGTGTAATGCCTATGGTCTTGATCCACTAGGAGTTGAGTTTTGTGTAAGGTGACAGATATAGTTCAATTTCATTCTGCTGCATATGGATTTCCAGTTTTCCCAGTACCACTTGAGAAGAGGCTATCTTTTCCACAATGCATGTTTATGGTGCCTTTGTCTAGTATGAGATAACTGTATTTATGTGGGTTTGTCGCTGTGTTAGATAGAGCATCAATCTCCAAGATATACAAAAAACCAAACATCCCAATGAATAAATGGGCAAAGGAACTGAACACACACTTTAAAGGAAAAAAATATACATTTGGTCAACAAACACACGAAAAATGTTGAACATCTCTAGAAATTGAAGACATGCAAATTAAAACTATATTGAGATTCCATCTCACTCCAGTCAGAATAGTAATTATCAAGAATGCAAGTAACAATGTTGGCAAGGATGTGGGAGAAAAGGTTCAATCATACATTGCTGGTGGGACTGCAAATTGGTGCGACCACTCCAGAAAGCACTATAAATATTACTCAGAAAACTTGGAATGGATGGCACTAGAGCAGATTATACTAAGTGAAGCTAGCCAATCCCTAAAAAACAAATGCCATATGTCTTCTTTGATATAATGAGAGCAACTAAGAACAGAGCAGGGAGGAAGAGCAGGAGGAAAAGATTAACATTAAACAGAGACATGAGGTGGGAGGGAAAGGGAGAGAAAAGGGATATTGCATGGAAATGGAAGGAGACCCTCATTGTTATACAAAATTACATATAAGAGGTTGTGAGGGGAATGGGAAAATAAACAAGGAGAGAAATGAATTATAGTAGATGGGGTAGAGAGAGAAGATGGGAGGGGAAGGGAAGGGGGATAGTAGGGGATAGAAAAGGTAGCAGAATACAACAGTCACTAATATGGCATTATGTAAAAATGTGGATGTGTAACCGATGTGATTCTGCAATCTGTATTTGGGGTAAAAATGGGAGTTCATAACCCACTTGAATCTAATGTATGAAATATGATATGTCAAGAGCTTTGTAATGTTTTGAACAAACAATAAAAAAAACTTTAAAAAAAACTTGGAATAAAACCACCATTTGACCTGCCTATATCACTCTTTATTATAAACCCAAAGTACTTAAAATTAGCATACTGCAGTGATGCAGCCACATTAATGTTTATAGCAGCTCGACTAACAATAGAAATCTAGGGAACCAACCTAATTGCCCTTCAACAGATGAGTGGATAAAGAAAATGTAGCATATATACACAATGAAATATTACTCAGCCATAAAGAAAAATGGAATTATGGCATTTGCCATTAAATGGATGGAACTGCAGACTATCATCCTAAGTGAAATAAACCAATCCCCACACACCAAAGGCTAAATGTTATAATATACAATGTTAACACAAAACAAGCTGGGGGAGGAAAGAAAAGAAGTTCATTGGAATGAAGGGGAGGGAGGAGAGATGGGAATAGGAAAGACAATAGAATGAATTAGAGACAACTTTCCTATGTTCATATAGGAATACATGACCAATGAAACTCCGCATCATGTGCAACCCACAATAATGGGATCTTAATTAGAATAAGTTATACTCCATGTATGTCAAAATACATTCTATCATTATGTATATCTATAAAAAAACAAATAAAAAATACAAAAAGTATGAATAAATATATTATTAAATTTCTATATAGTAAAAACTAATGTCACACATTTTTGTGAAATTACTTAGCATTTAATATTAATATTTAATGAATTTTATAGTAAGTTAGTGACCTTTGTTAATGACTTCAAAAAATTGTGGTGATTGACATATGATTTCAAATACTCTGACAATCTTAACAAGCTATGTTCCCTCTGGGTGACCTCTCTGGCTGAATTTCAGCAAGCCTTATAGCTCCCTCAACAAAGACAATACAGTAGCATAGTTTATTTTCAAAAACTATTAGAAAAGACAACACATTCTCTCTCTCTCTCTCTCTCTCTCTCTCTCTCTCTCTCT
>NW_026012427.1:0-2724 GCF_001458135.2 Marmota marmota marmota | reverse complement strand
GGGGGGGGGGGGCAGAGAGAAAATCTGAAAGAGGAACTCAGGGACATCCTTTAGCCACTAACACTTCCAGAATAAGGGGGGGGGGACATGTCCCAGGCCTGGATGGTGCACTAGAGCCTCCAAGAAATGGGTTCTCATGGACCCCCTCCTGCTTAAGAGGTCATGAATGTTGGGGACAGATTCATTGTTAGAACTGAACTATTCCAGGTCTGCTCTATTATTCACTAGTACTAGATAAAAGGCATCATTTTGTGAGCAGATTGATCATTTCACCATGAAGATGATGGATTTCCTGGGCTATGCCACCTCCACTCACCCACCCAAAGGCAACAACATGTAGTGCGCCTATCAGTCCCATCCCCACTCCTATGTTGATGGTGGTGACATGATACAGCATCAGTGATCTGGAAGGCTGCTCTGGGTGACAGAGTAGAAATTGCCTTTTCTAACTGTGACCCTGATCATGGTGGGCTCTATCAAAGGGAAGCACTCATCTACTCATGGCCCCAGGCGTTGAGATGCCCTACAAGAACTAATGGTATTCATTCCCTTTCCCCTTCTCTATTCTGGTGCCTGATGCCCTTGTAATTTCTGATTTAGCACTTTCCCTCTTACATCTAAACCCACTGCCAGGAAGTGATATGAAATTTATTGAATCAAGGTGTAGATGACTCATGATAGTTGTACTCCTCCCCCCCAAGAAACTTGGCTTAAGTCTGTTGGCAATCAGCTATAATGCACATGAGACATTGCTCATATTCTTGGCAGCACAAATCAGAGGAGAACAATATTTCTGGAGAATGTGGAAGAGGCCAATTGTAGCCAGCCCAATTCTCTATTTCCTCTTCTTTTTGATAATAGAAACTATGTTTTAGTTTCTGTGGCCATGTGCTCAGTTGAAAGACTTTTCCCGCCTTCTCTGTCGTTAGATGTGGTCAAATTGATTTAATTAGTAATCATTAGGGTGAAATACAGAAAGGGATCTCAAATCAAGCTGCCTCCCTGGCAGGATTCATTTCTTGTCGAAAACCCTTCCCTGCTTTTCCTTTCTCTTGCTAGAAGCATGAGCAGGATGACTGGAGATTCAGACAATGAGGTGACCTGGAAGATGGTGGAAAAGAAAAGGAGGAACTTCTAAAACTTTGAAGCTTCTAGAACTGTTATTCCAATCCTAGATTGCCTGCTTCCTTCATGTGAGAGTGAAGTAAACCCCTATCTTGTTTGAACCACATGTATGGGTTTTCTATTGTATACAACTGAAACAAATCCTGATTTACATGGAAGTTGGTTCCTAGAAGTAGGGTGCTGGAGACAGCAGACCCCCAAGCATCAGCCTGACTGACTGAAGGAGGTAGAGACACAGAGGTTAAGGATTAGGATATTATAGCCTGAAGACCTTACAAATCTTGTTAATGTAATGGTGAAACATTTTGTCAGTTTTTATCTGGGAAAACAAACTGTATGTTGAATGAAGCTGAATATTGAGAAAATGGTAGGAAAGTTAAAAATTCTGGTCTTCTGAGCTTTTCTTGATGTTCTCTGTGGAGTCCTTCAAGAAAAAGAGCAGCTCATGCCAGAGCTCTCAATGCCATAAGCTCTGATGGAGAGAAATACTAGTTTACTAAGGGAGATGCTCTTGCCTCCAGTTTGCTATTTGGGTTGAACAGGAATCTCATAATTTAAGCTTTGTACAGTTGAAAAGGCCAAATGCATTTGTACCCCAGGCTGGAGCAGTTATAAATAGTAGCTATAAAATTGCTGTCTTTCCAAGAGATAAGACTGATATCTTCTCAAAGGAAGTTAGGAACTCTTTGACAAATATGAGATTGAAGTATTACATTCCCATCCAAGCTCATGGTTTCAGGCAAGTCGAGGAAGTGGCCATTAATTTGAGGAAGCAAGACATTGCAAAGCATGGGGGAGGAGGGGCAGTAGACAAAGAATGAGACCCTTGCTGTTCAAAAGCTTTTGTTATTCTTGATCTGTGATTACTTTGTATGTGACTTAATAGAAGCAGGAAGACTAGATGGTTGCTCAACTTTAGGAAAATAAGATCATAGAAACAGTAAATTTAAATATGGCTGTCAATAAGCTGGGCCTTTCGTATTATTCCTCAAAAACCTTTGACCCCTGAAACTACTGATAGATATGGACTGCATCCGCTTTTTGTCCCTGTAACCAAAATACCTGAAAAGAACACCTTTGAGGAGAAAGGTTATTTTAGCTCATAGTTTCAGAGATTCAATCCATGATTAACTGATTCCATTGCTCTGTGTCTAAGGTGAGGAAGAACACTATGGTAACACTGCACAGGGGAGGAAAGCTACTCAATTTATGGCAGCTGGAAAGCAGAGAAAGCAAGAGAGACATGGGTCAGGAACAAGATAATCCTCGAAAGGTCACAACCCCCCGTGACTACTTCCCCCAGTCATGCCACACCTGCCTATAGTCACCACCCAGTGGTCCATTTAAATTATTATTATTTTTATTGGTTGTTCAAAACATTACAAAGCTCTTGACATATCATATTTCATACATTTGATTCAAGTGGGTTATGAACTCCCATTTTTACCCCAAATACAGATTGCAGAATCACATGGGTTACACATCCATGTTTTTACATATTGCCATACTAGTGACTGTTGTATTCTGCTACCTTTCCTATCCTCTACTATCCCCCCTCCCCTCCCTCCCTCTCTCCTGCTGTAATTCCAATTCTCTCCC
>NW_026012426.1:0-2724 GCF_001458135.2 Marmota marmota marmota | reverse complement strand
GGGGTCAGGATCTGTCAGTTCTACAGATGATCATTAAAGTAATAAAACTAAGAAAAGCAATAATAATAACAGTGGTTTTCAGAATGTCTGATACTTACTTGAGGATTTATATTCATTACCTAATTTAGTGCTCATAACAATTTCTCTGAAGTAGGCATTATTATGGCATGACTTTATATTTAAGGAAGGCTATATCTAACAGCTAGTAATGACAGATTTCAGATTTTCTGCTTGTGGGCAAGATCCAAAAGAAGTAAACTAGTAACTGTATCTTGTTACTTCTTGGTGAATTTTTTTTTTTTTTACTTTCTATAAAACTTATTTTAAGAATAGGTTTTCATCTTTAAAAAGTGTTTGCCATAGTTTCTGCTTACTGCTTTTGGGTTCAGGAGTAGGTGCTGAGAAATACTATTTTGAGGAAAGAAGAGTGTTGAGCCTTGGGAAATGGGAACAGGAATAGGAGAATCCTTGGCTCCCGCAAGCCTGACTTTAGAATAGGGGTCTTTAGAATGGGGGTATTTTACTGGATAAAAATCATATCTCACAAAAGTAAATTTGTAAAATATTAAGCTGCAGCCACTCTCTTCCATTTATGTGAGTAAATAAATCTTATTGTCAAACTTATTTTGATTGATTTTTTTTTGTTACTTGCTTCATACAAGTCAATTTAAAATTTATTTATTGGTCATTTTATGGGATCAAATTATATTCTTTTCCCTCAAAAAAAGAATTTAAAATCCAATCCTTGTCAAACAGTATATATGTAAAATTTTCTTATAATTATTATTGCATATTTAATTCAATCATACATAAATATACAGATATATTGTGAAATTTATGGCATTCTTATCTGAGATATGTACTGTATTTTGTTTTATTTTACTTTTTGTGTTGCTGGGGATTAAACCTTTGTGCATTCTCACTAAGTGCTGTACACTGAGCTACACCCCCAGCACATCTATAAGGTATTTTGGATTTAAATATACTTATTCCAAAATATTAAAACTAGTTAAAAATTATAATACATAAAACAGATGTTAGTTAGATAAATTACAGATAGATGGATTGATAGGTATTTTGGAAAGAAACTTCTTCTAGATCTGAGAAATATATATTTAATATTAGGCAATGTGTTATTTTAAAAACAATCACATTCATGGGTTACTAAACACAATTATCATTCTTTTTTTCTTGCTTAATTAGTAGTAAGTTAAAAAATGTAATAGCTGGAGCTTTCTCCCTTTTAATCATTTTTATTTGATACTCTTAGCTATCAATGAATACCTTAAAGAAATAAATAGAATGGTCCATAAAATCCACATTGTATGATCATCTCAGGAATGATTCACATATAGGGTGTTTCCTTAATTGTGCCCTTTATCCTTGTGTCTTTCTTTCTCTGTCTGTTTTCATAAAAGGCAGGATGGCAGGGAATAGTAATAAGGCTTTCATTTTGTCATTTCTTATAGATTTGGTACATGCTTACATTTCATCAATATATCAAACCACTTTCCACATTAACCTTAGAACTTCTTTCTGAGATGACCCTGTTTTTATCTAGAAAATATTGGATCATTTTCTGTTCTGAAGTTAAAGGTGCTTTTTTTATATTCTGTTTGTCTGATACAGCATGATAATATTGAGTGCTAATTGAATATTGGAATATGCCACATTAATTTTCTTTTGAAGCACTATTATTATAATTAGAATTCTCTACATAAAGTCCATCTATACATTATAACTGAATGAACTAAAGACAGAGAATGTAGCTAAGTATTAGAGCACTTAATTAGCATGCGCAAGACCCAAATATATATATTTTTATATAAATATATAAATTTATATATAAATTTTTGTTCTGCAATGTCTTTATGTTCTTAATAGATTGAACAGAAAATTTTAAATATTCAGTAAGAACACCTTCTGAAACATGAACCTCTTATTAAATAAATATTTAATCAGGAGATACTGATCAAAAGAATGAATCAGATCTGGTTCAAAATAATTTTTCAGTTAATAGCAGTATCTCCACTGACATTAACACCTCTAAGTTTTATTTTCCAAATATATTAAATAGAAAAATAAGGATAGTTACAAAGACAAAATGAAGCTATAAATGTGAAAATAAAAATGTACTTAGCAAAGTGAATGACACATTAAGTGTTCAAAAAAGTTTAATTTTTAAAAACTAATATTATTTCCATTATTAATTTTGTCATGCCATAATAATAATATAAAGTTTGTAAGTACAAATATAAATTAAATACAAAGATAAATGAAGACATCAGAAATGATCTTGTACAGTTCATAGCCTATCATTAGGAACAAGACATGCTAATGGATGGTATAAAATTGTGAGATAATCTCTATCATGGTATGAAAAATGTGCTGTGGTATTTCAAGGGAAGAAGATAATACAGATTAGTTTTGTCTCAGAAAGAGAGAAGGTAAAGAGGCAGCTGCTAGAAAGATGACAAGAAAATCTCCCTTAATGTTATGACATTTAGGCTTCCTCATTAACTACCTGTATAGGTCTGCTCAGTTGTGTCTCCCATTTTTCACAATGACTAGTTTAGACTTCATCCTACCCTCTTCACATTTATAATGTCTCCTCTCCTTCCCACATTTTCAAGACATGACAGTGTCTCACAATTTTGGAGGAAAGAGAACCCATCAGGCTTGTAGAACTTCATTAATTGCATTTTTCCTACTATGAAAATCGGT
>NW_026012425.1:0-2724 GCF_001458135.2 Marmota marmota marmota | reverse complement strand
AAATTAATTTGATACTATGGATTGAATTCAGGGGTGCTTGACCACTGAGTCACATCCCCAGCCCTATGTTTTGTATTTAGAGACAGGGTCTCACTGAGTTGCTTATCACCTCACCCTTGCTAAGTCTGGCTTTGAACTTGAGATCCTCCTGTCTCGGCCTCCCAAGCCATTGGCATTACCGGCATGTGCCACTGTTCCTGGATGATAAACAATATTCGTAGAAAAAAATCATCTGAATGATTTCAGATTGCTCATGAGAAATCATGGAGCCCAAAGATAGTAGAAAACTTTTTTTAGTTGCTGAAATAAGAGTTGTCAACCCCAAACCCTATAACCAGTGAAAATGTCAAGAATGATGATAACATAAAGATTTTCCCATGCAAAGTAAAAACAAAAACAAACAAACAAAAAACCAACAGCAACAACAAGAATGACAAAAAAACAGCTTTCATCAACAGATCTATAAAATGTTAAAATAAGTTCTTTGGAAATGTTACCAGAAGAGAACATGAAACATTAGGAATGAAAGAAGAGCAAAATAAATGGTAAATATCTGAGTAAATAGGAAATATTATTTTTTAAGTTCCCCAAAATAAATATAATTGTTGAAAGTAAAAAATAAAATTGTCTATTGGGGTTTACAGTGTACCTAAAATGTAATGCATATGACAACTATAACATAAAGGGGAGAGTATAAAGGGACCAATCTGGTTGTAATTGAGGTTATAAAATATTAACTGCATAAAATGGAAAAATTAGATATGGGTAATATAATCCCTAAAGCAACCACTTTAAAAATGCAAAAATGGAGTCCTAACTAGGATAAGATATTTTCCATGCTTGTATAATTAATATCAAAATGATGCTACTGTCATGTATAACTAAAAAGAACCAATAAAAATAAATAAATAACATGAAAAAATAGCTAAATAGGTTAGTGAAGTATAACAATACTAAAATTAATATTTGAAAAAAAATCCAAAAATGTTGGAAAAGGTAGGATAGAAAAAAATGTCAGAGGGTCAAGCAGAAGACAACTAATAAAATGGTATACAAATCCAAATATATCAGTAATTACATTAAATGTATCTTGTCTAAACATAATGACATCGTCATGCTGGATTTTTTTTTTAAATCAATTGTATGCAATATAAAGACATAGGTTGAAATTAAGAGCATTGAAAATATTATAAGTGAAACAATCAGAACAAACTTGGAGTGTGTGTATGTGTGTGTGTATATATATATATATATATATATATATATATACACACACACGCACACACATAAAATCTGATAGTCAAATGGAAAACAAGGAATAGTACTATGAATAAAGAGGGGGTATTATTAATGATTAAAGAAAAATGTTAAATAACCAAAAAGATATAACAATTCTAAATGTGTATGTGCCTAACAATCGGTCTTCAAAATATATTGGCAAAAACTGATAGAAATGAAAATAGAAATAGGCAAATCTACAGTTAGACAACTATTCCTCTTTCAATAATTAATACAACATATAGTCAGAAAATCAATAAGGATATAGGAAATCTGAACAACCCTAATTCAAGAAGACATAATTGACGTTTTTGAACTGTGCACCTAACAGCAGCAGAGTATACATTCCTTTCTGAACATTCACAAAAAAAAAAAAAAAAAAATGAAAGAAAGAAAAAGAAAAAATTACACATACACACGTTCTGGGCTATAAAATGAACTTTTAATAATTTAAAATGTTTTAATCATACAAAGTACATGCTCTAATCATAGCCAAACTAAACTAAAAATCAGTAACAGAAAAATACTTAGCAAATCCCTAAAAGTTTTCATTAAGAAACAAGCAAGGGGCGTTAGAATATATTTTGAACTGGAAGACAATTAAAATACACTCTATCAAAATTTGTAGAAGACAGTCAAAACAGTACTTAGAAATAAAGTTGTATGAGTTATTGCTTATATTTGAAAAAGAAGAAAGGACTCAGATCAGCAATATAAGCTTCCATCTTAAGAAAATAGAAAAAGAAGAGTAAATTCAATCCAAACAAAGCAGAGTGAAGGGAATTAAACATAAGTGTAGAAATCAATGAAAATGACAACAGACAAAAAATATTAAAAAATCATTGGTGCTAAAAGCTAGCTATTTCAGAAGATCAATGTAGGTCATACTTCTTGCTAAGCTGACAAATAAGAAGAAACAAATTAAAAATATCAAGAAGGAAACAGGTACATCATCACAGACCCTGCAGACATTTAAAAATAATAAGTAAGTTTAATAAGCAACTTCACAGCTTTAAATTCAGCAATTTATATGAAATGGGTCAATTCCTTGAAAGATACAAACTATTAAAACTCACTCAATATGAAATAATTTGAATAATACAGAAGTGATTTGTAATTTAAAACTTTCCAGCAAAGAAAACTTTATGTTCAGATGACTTCATTGGGGATTTATAACAAAGATTTGAAGAAAAAAAGTAGCAATTCTATATTATATTCTCTAGGATATATAATTAGGAAATCTACTCATTACTCTAGTACCAAATACAGTACAAGAAAAAAAAATGATAGTAAAATATCCCTCACAAATATAGTTTTAAAAATTGTGAAGAAGTTGGGCAAGGTGGCACACACCTATAATCATAACAACTCAGAAGGCTATGGCAGTAGGATTATGTATTTGAGGGCAGCCTTGCCAACTTAGACCCTGTCCCAATAAAATTGTTA
>NW_026012424.1:0-2724 GCF_001458135.2 Marmota marmota marmota | reverse complement strand
ACGACCCGGGGGAGGAGCAGGGTGGGGGCTGCCGCGAGGCCCCCCAGGAACGGGGGAGGGAGGGGGTCTCGGGGCCAGCAGCAGGCCTCCTCTAGGGAGCCCTGGCCTGAGCTTCCATGGCTGGCCACCAGAGGGCGCCGCCGCCCACTGTCCAGGGAGAGTGGGAAAGGACACGGGGCATCTTCCTGCTGGACAGGCAGCCCGGCCCTGGCCACTCGCCTCCAGTGCCCCAGGGAAGTCAGGGGCGGAGGGCCTGCTGTGGTCGTGGAGGGTCAGGCCAGGGTGCAGACCAGCGTCCAGGGCCAGGCCCAGCCGACAGCGGGACCGCAACAGGAGCCCAGCCGGCCCAGGCTGTGCTCCCCGGAGACAGAAGCAGAGGACCCCACGGCGCCCAGCTGGGTGCGCTCTGCAGTGGGCAGGGCCCTGGGCCTCACCTCCCGCGTCCTGTTCTGCTGCCCCAGGACACATGGAGCCACTCCCGGCGGACGGCTGGGCTCCAGGTTAGGGCCCCGCGGGCTCCAGGTCTCCTGCAGCGGACAAGGAAGAGGGGGGCGCGGAGGCTGGGCCAGCGTGGAGGCCCGAGCAGGCGGCCAGCACCTTCCTGCCCCAGGGAGGCCGCGCCCAGGAGAGCCCAGGGTCACAGGTTGTCCCCTGCTCCAGACGAGTGGCCCCTGCATGGAGGGTAAGAGGAGGAGGGCTGACACCCCACCCTGGGGAGCCACAGCAGGGGACTGGGGACAGACGGGCCACCTCCCGACCTTCTCTGCACGAGCTCAGAGCCCAGACTGGGACCCCAGGAGCGTCTGGGGGAACCCCCTTGACCCCAGACTCCTCATCTCCAAAGACAAAAGGGGAGCCTCCCATGGTCCCAGCCCATGGCCCTCTCCCTTGTCACCTGTCCTCATCTTCTGCGTCTGCACTCGCTGCCCCTCCCCCCTCCTGATAAGCCCCTCCCCCAGGAGGCCCTCCCAGGTCACCCATCCCAGCCCCCTCTCCCCCTGCTCAGGGCAACGTCTGGCTGGTTCTACTCATCCCTCTGCTTGCATGCTGCCTGCTGGGCCTGGCCGACCGGCCTCTGTCCCACACCTGGAAACGGAGGCTCAGAGAGGCGACGTGAGCCACCCAAAGACACACAGCGAGGTGGGCATCCAGCTGCCGGCCCCACCCCAGCCGGCTCAGCAGGGACGGTGTGGAGGGTGTGGAGGGTGCGGGGAGAACCTGAGCACAAGCTCGCTGTCCTAGCCCAGCCACGCGGGACGGCCTCAGGTTTGAGGCCAGCCTCAGAGACTCAGGGAGCCCCGTCCCTCCCGCGCAGGTCAGCGTGGACTCTCACCCTGGAGATGTCCCCCCTTCAGCTTCTCGCCCGGGAGCCCCTTGCATGGGCGCCACTACATCTGGGGTGACCTGCGCCCCATCAGCAGAGCCCAGCACCTCCTCCTTCCAGCTGTGAGTACCAGAAACTGCCCAGTGTCCCTGGGGACAGACTCCCCCAGGTGAGGGTCACTGTGGCCCCACCTTTCACAAGTGGCCCATTCACCTTCCTCCAGGGGGGCCGGAGTGGAGCCAGGCTGGGGGCTGACCGGACCCCGCAGGCGCCAGCAAGCCGGCTCCACAGCCTTAGAGTGGCCACTGATAAGCAGGGAGCCCTGGGAGGGTGAGGAGGGCACATCAGAGCTGCCCTCGGGGGTCAGAGATCTCCTACAGCTGTGCCACCCTGGGAAAGGAGCTGTGCCTCTCTGAGCCTCCCATTCTGCATCTGGACAGCAGCACTCTGTCCAGTCGGGACACCATGGGTCCCTGGCCAATGGCCATACCCCCACCCTGGTCCTCTCCCTGCCACTGACCCCCAGAGCCCTCACCTGACCACTGGGTTCTGTCCAGAGACCAGGAGGACCAAGATGTCTGGAGAACCACCGGTCAGCTGCAGCGAGGAGCTGGCCACCGCTGCCCAGAGCGCCTGCAACCCGCGCTGAGGAGGGAGCGGGCGGAGCAGGGGAGGCCAGCTGGGGACAGCAGCTGTGGTCAAGCCCCAGGCCCCCCTGACCCCAGGCCCCCCTGACCCCAGGCCCCTGAGGCAGCTGTGATCGCCCAGCAGGACTCTCGCCAGGTGGAGCCCCCGGCCCGGAGCGGGTGCTGGGCTCGACGGGCAGCAGGGCCAGTAGCCTGCAGTCGGGGCTGGGACCAGGGTCCAGGCTGCCGGGCCGGGACGTGGGCTGCCCAGCAGACACGGGTGGCAGCTGTACCGTTAAGGAAGCCTTGGCGACCGCTACAGGGCACGGTGGACTGCCGTCATGCCCAGAGCCGGCCACTGCACACTGGGCGCTGGACAGGAGACACCACCTGCGGCCCCCGCCTCACCTGGCTGCTGAAGGGCAGCCCAGCCCCGGCAGAGCGGGCACCCCGTGGCTGGCCTCCACGTCAGCTCCACCGCTGCGCAGCGGCCAAGACCCCTGGGCTGTCGCGTCCACCTGGCCCCGCCATCCCCGCCATCCCCGCCGTGGACAGCCACACAGGCCCAGGTCTGGGTCTCTAGAGGGAGAGAAGGACACAGGCCCCTGGGGACTCGGGTCACCTCCCCCAGGTCAGGGACACACTAGAGGAAGGACGCGAGGGACAGGCAGCCACTGTGATGCCTGGGGCCCCCAGTGACCCAGGAGGCTCTCCCACCCACAACTCCTGTCCCCTCCTCCTCCTCCTCCTCCTCCTCCTCCTCCTCCTCCTCCT
>NW_026012423.1:0-2724 GCF_001458135.2 Marmota marmota marmota | reverse complement strand
CAATCCCAGGAAGAGAAAGAGGAGGAGAATAATCTGTGTAGGGTGGGGCATGTAGCTCATTGCATGGTGTGTGCAAGGCCCTGGGTTCAATCCCCAGTACTGGGTGGAAAAAAATCACAGTTTCACCATATTTACACGGATCATTCTCCTCCTCTTTCTCTTCCTGGGATTGAATTTAGGGGTCGTCTACCACTGAGCTACTTCTCTTACCCCTTTTCTTTTTTTCTTTTTTATTATTTCTTACATTCATGACAGTAGTGGAGTGCATTACATTCATAATTTTTTTACATTACAATTCTTAATACACCTTTATATTACAATTTAATAATAACTTTTTAACAAAAAGTGTCTTATGTTACGATCACTTTGTGCATTTCCTACATATAAGTCTAGATTTGTTCTTGCTTTCTCCTGTCTTATTTTTTTCTTTTGAGACAGGGTCTTGTTGGATTGCCCCAGCTAATGTCAAACTTGGTGATCTTCCTGCCTCAGCCTCCCAAGTAGCTGGGACTTGCCACTGTACTTGGCAAGTACAGTGGCAAAAAAAAAAAAAAAAAATGCATTTTAAAAAAGAAAAATAAAGACAGTTCACAGCTATTACAGCAGGAAAGGAAATCTCAGGTACTAAAATTTTGGGAAGGAAAAGAGATCTACTTGCAAAACAGTGCAAGGAGTCAGGCTGCCTTCTATGTTAAAAAATACTTTAAAGTATTGGGAAAAACAGTTAGGCTTTGTGATTTGTCACGCTCAGCAAGGATGTACAGAAATACTTAGGGCCCATGGTAGACATTAAGTGATTTGCTTTTCCCTTACCCCATTACCTCTCTGATTTCATTATTGTTTCCCCATCACTTCTTTTTAGCTCTAATAGCTTCTTAGTTACCCTTCAAACACTCCAGGAAAGCTCCTACTTTATGCCTTTGCATTGTGGTCTTTCTGCCTAGAATATCTTCACAGATACTGCTTATTCTCTCCTTCTAAGTCTGGTTATCTTTTCAGTGAGGGGTTAATCAACCACACTATTTAAACTTGCAGCTCTTCCCAACACTATCGATTTCCCTTTCCTTTTATATTTCCATGGCACTTATTACTATATAGCATGTTATATAAAGTTATTTAAAAAATTAATAGTAGTTTTAGGGCATGTAAACAGAAATCTAGTATCTGGAATGCTCTTTTTTATTTTTTGTAAATGGGAATTGAACCTAGGGGTGTTTGAACCACGGAGCTACACCCCCAATCCTTTTTATTTTTTATTTTGTGTCAGAGTCTCACAAAGTTGCTGAGGGTCTCACTAAATAGCTGAGGCTAATCTTGAACCTGCTATTCTTTTTGCCTTAACCTTCAAGGTTACTGGGGTTACAGTTGAGTGGTTGGGATTATGGACATATAACACTGTGCCCAGGTAGAATGCTAACTCTTAATTTGAATGGATTCAAGGACAACTTTAAAATTTTTTTGAAAGCTGTATGGGTTGCCTTATTATAAGAAAGTAATTAATTGTCCTGAATTGATCTTTAATTGTTAATGAAGAAAGGGGTGATGCCTTTAGTGTCCATCATAAGGGTCATTACCATTATTCCTGCAACAAAATACAAGTTAACAAGAGAAAAGCATAACAATTTGTTTATCCAAAATTTTACGTGATATGAGAGTCTTTATATTAAAAACTAAAGCTATGGGGAAAGCAGGGACAGAGGGAGGGACAGCTATGTAGAACTGTGATTGGATAAAAGTAGTTTTACCCAGTGGAAACAGACTGGAGTGGGGAAACCCAGAAAGTCCTGCCTAGATTCTTCTTGGCCCCTTGCTTACAGTAATTTTTCCTCCTGGGTATGCAGCAGGACTCTTCTGAGATCTTAATTTATTTATGGCTAGCTGTCACACTGAAAGTTAAGGAAGGCTAGAGTAATATTTTTAGGCTTTGAGAAAGGGGGTTCTAGTTTCTGTGACCTGCGTTGGGAAGAAGAATTCTGGTTTCTGTGACTTGTCTCAGAGGAGAATGAGGGGTGAGAGAAGAAAGGTCAGAGAATGTTAGAGAGAAGCTTTGCTTCAGAGGTCTTCATTTTGGAGCATTTTTTTCTGAGCCCCTGTACTAATAATGTGGAGCATTTTCAGTGCTTTTAAAAAAATTGCTCAGAGCGAAATTCTGTAAATTTTCTGATTTTTCCATTTGTTTATTGAATTATGTATTTATGGATATGTGTGTAATTAATATACATAAGAATATTTTCTTTCACAGTTTTAAAAACTTTTTGTATAATAAAATCCATGTTTTCTTTGCTTTCAGCTTGGAAAATTGTCTCATCTTCCTTTTTACTTCTTCCTTGTGTGGCCAGAGATTTGATAAATATTAATTTTTATTTTCTTCTAGCTTCTTCATTCTTTTAAAAAAAGAAAAGCTCTGTAGGTACCATAGAATTTAGGAATCATTGGGTGGAAGAGGTTGTTAGTAGGAGTGTTTAAGTGAAGAGAGAAAAGAAGAGGGGAACTTCACAGAGGACCAACATGTTGGGTACTTGGCAAAGGATGAGTTCAGTAAAGTAGTCTAAAGAAAGTCAGTAGTAGGAGAATAAAGAGAGGAACATAGTAGAGTCCAGGGACAAAGCATATTTTAGGAAGGGTAGAATTGTCGATAGTATTAAATACCTTAGGTCGAGGAATGAAAACTTAAGGCTGAGGACTGAAGAATGATTATTATATTTGGCTACTAAGAATTCATTG
>NW_026012422.1:0-2724 GCF_001458135.2 Marmota marmota marmota | reverse complement strand
AAAAAAAAAAAAAAAAAAAAAAAAAAAAAAAAAAAAAAAAAAAAAAAAAAAAAAAAAAAAATCTCTCTCTCCAAAATAAATAAATAAATAAATAAAAATTAAAAAAAATTTTTAGTTGTATATAAGCACAATACTTTGATTTTTTTGGCACCCTTGCTCTCTGCGCTTTTTTCCTGCCATGCTCAAATAACTGGTCTTCATTCATCATGGAAATGGCAGTGTGTGGGGGGTGGTGGTAAAAGAGTATGAGTGCTGTTTCACCAGAAGCCAGAAAGACCTGGGTTCAAGTCTCAGTGCAGCTACTTATTAGTTAAGTAAATTTAATAATTGAATGTTTCTGAGCTTTTTTCCTTGTTCTGTTGCAAAGTGCTTGGCACATAGTATTAATGATGGTTGTTGCTATTAGGAGTACATTTGCTATCAAGCTACTATCACAAGAACCCCATGGGCTGAATCAATCCTTCCTGGACCAGCCTGGCCAGTCTCCCTGTGTCCTCACTAGGGGTGTTAAGGTTTCAGGTCTGAAGACGAGGAGGTGATTTCTAAGTAGAAAGGCAGAGCTTGGCAAACCCAGGCCCAGATGAAGTGCAGTTTCCTGAAAAGGAAGGCTAGATTCCCAGGCACATGAAAGACGACAGAACCCCAGATCTCCAAGGGTTTACTTCAAGGCCTCATTCTTGATGGCTGCCAATTAGATGCTAAATTTAGAGGGATTCCTTGCCTTTCCTCACTGTAGCATGGCAACATTCAGTAGGAACCAGGTCCTTATGTAACAGTGCTGCTTGCTGACTTGGGGCTAATTGGCGAGGTGGCCTGTAAAATCCGGACAACCCCAGCAGGGAGAGGGGCAGGCTTTACTCAGGCCAGAGCCAAGCCTCCACATATAAAATTTAAAGGAATAGAGAGGAGGAAAAGGGAGAAGGAAGGACACTACATATCAGAAAGGGCCAATGTTAGAAACAAACCATTCTTGTCAGGGAAAAGGGCATATGTAAATATAATTTAAAGAGACCATGCCAAGTTACTCCTGTACCCCAGTGACTTGGGAGGCTGAGGCAAGAGGATCACAGGTTCAAGGCCAGCTTGGGCAACTTAGTGAGACCCTGTCTGTCCCCTTTATTATTCTCCTCCTACCCGAAAAAATAAGACTTACCAATCTTCCCTTTGAATTCTAGTGGTACTGGGGATTGAACCCAGGAACTTATGCATCCTGGGCAAGTGCTCTACCACTGAGCTACATCCCCTGCACCCAGTTCCGTAATTTAAAAAGACTAATTACATAAGAAAGACACTGCTGAAAAGTATACAAAACTACTTTGAATGGTTCTTAGTCTGTAAAGAATGCAAGATACTGGGCTGGAGTTGTGGCTCAGTGGTAGAGCGCTTGCCTAGCACGTGTGAGACACTGGGTTCGATCTTCAGCACCACATAAAAATAAATAAATACAATAAAGGTATTGTGTTTATCTACAACTAAAAAATATTTAAAAAACATTTTTAATATTTTAATGCAAGACACCTTAGTCTGTTAAGGTCTTCTTTTGACCACTGAAAATCTTTTAGATTCCCGCTTCAAGGCAGCTCTCTAAACCACCTGGACTAAAATCATCAATGTGCTACTATTTCATCAAAGCCCCTTCCCCTCAAAAAAAAAAAACAAAAAAAAAAAACCTGATTAATTCTCCATCTTTCCTGCCATTAAACTTGTTAGAAAAACAAAAAAGTGGACTTTGAATGTTTCAAGTATGTTCAGTTAATCACAAGGTGTGGGGCAGACCACAGTAAAGCTTCTCCAGGCAGGGCTAGGGTTCCAAGAAGGAAAACCTGAAGCATGATAAAAGCTTTGGCAAGCTTGGGAAAGGGTTTGCATTTATAGATGATGCGCTTATTTCAGCAGGGTAGTAGTAGAATATCTGAAGGGGACAAGAGTGAGGTTAAGTGAAAAAGAGTAAACACATTGCCCAATGAAAGCTAAAATCTGAATCTGCCACCAGAAGATCTTATTCTTTACTATTCCACCTGGACATCACTATTCAACCTGATTCCCTTCAAAGTATAGGCCACTACAGACACACCAAATACAATAGTATCTGATGGAAGAATTTCCTCACATAAGCCACATAATGGGCCAGTTAAATTCATACTTAAGAAAGTCTCACTTGCTGGACACGGTGGCAAATGCCTGTAATCCTAGTCACTTGAGAGGCTGAGGCAGGAGGATCCTAAGCTTGAGGCCAATCTTAGCAACTTATCTCAAAAGTTGCCCCTGGCAGCTGCCACATATTGCTGAGTTGTTATGTGGGGTAGAATCTGACTACTATCTTTGGGTTAGTAATTCATTCATATAATATTAACAAGTGCTTAGTATAAGATAATGCAGGGGCTGACAAGCACTTCCCTGGGTTCACAGAGATGACTAAGATTCATTCCCTGAGTTCTGGGTGCAAATAATTTAGTAGGGTTGCCCCAAAATATCTGTCTGGTTGTGAGGTGTAATAAATACTAATAAGGATTAGATGGACAAAGTGCTAAATACAGCAAAAAGTAATTAGTTATGCCCAAGAGTTAAGAGAGGAAAGGCCAGGGAACAGTTAAAGATACAACACAGGGCTGAGGGTATAGCTCATCGGTAGAGCACCCATCTCGCACATGTGAGGCACTGGGTTCGATCCTCAGCACAACATAAAAATAAATAAAGATACTGTGTCCAGCTACAAAAAAAAAA
>NW_026012421.1:0-13323 GCF_001458135.2 Marmota marmota marmota | reverse complement strand
TAACATTTGGCAGAGTTAAGGAACCTTCAACGGGGACAAATCACATTCTAGGAACTTGAAGGGACAGGCCAGAACCCAGGTCCCTACAGGGTGAAGGATGAGGGCAGCCAAACCAGTCTAGCTCCAAGATAGAGTCTGAATGGACCCTCATATTTGCATGTGTGTGGGGGTGGGGTGGTGAGGGTGGAAGAAACCCAGGCCCTTGTGCATGCTAGGCAAGTGCTCTACCCCAGAGGTACAGCCCCAGTCCCTACCTTTTAAGAGTGTGTATGTGGGGGGGCGGGGCGGGGGGTGTCTCACTATGTTGCCTAGGCTGGCCCTGAACTCTGGGACCACAGCTACATACCACTGTGTCTAGTAAGGTCCCCATCTTACTTTGGGAGAGACTTCTTACTGAAGTCAGAGAGAGGCCTGAGATTTGAAGAGTGGGAGTGGTGGCCCTAATCTACCTATACTCCAAAACGCAGCAAACTCCAACAAACAACCTCCCAAAGCAGCCTCCTTGCTCCTTTCTTCCCCGGGTTAAGGGAGGTCTTAGCTACCCCAGCAAAAGGCCCAAGAAAGCAGGGCAGGGTCAAAGAGAGCCTTGGAAGGGACAGATACCCACCACTGGTTTGGGGGCCAGTGTGATGTACTCACATCTAGAAGCCAGGCTAGCAGCAGCACCCTCAGATCAGGAAACTCTCTCACAGTCCAGGGAGCCCTTCCAGGCCACGGCAGGGCTGGGCTGGGCTGGACGAGGGAGGTGGGGCAGGAGCGGGGCTTGGATGTTTATAGGGCCCCTGCCAAGGGGCTCATTTTCTCCCAGGGGCTACTTTGGCTACAGCTCGTGGCACCATAGTTCATTCCACACAGGAATTTCTGCCTTAGAGCCAGCTGTCCGCACTGGAATGAGACTAGGAGGATCAGAAGGCCCGAGATAGGAGGGCAGATGGTGACTCAGTTCTCCTCTACCGCATGTGGCTTTCATTTTCCAATCTGGGTGAATAGGATTCTGCCTTTCTGCTCAAGTGTAGCCAACTGTTTGGGCTCTAGCTGCAGCCTCCTCGAGAGAAGGTAAGTTTGCATATTTTATTTTAGATTCAGAAAATTTCACCCAGGTCTCCAAATAGACATTCAACCCAATATAGCACTGAATAGCAACAATCTTGGGAATTTTTAAAGCTTAATTTTGGATATAGATGGTAGTGTATGGTTCTCTTTTGCAATTTTTTTCAGGTGATTTAATGTAACTTAATATTACTTTAGGAACTTCAGAGCAAAGGAATTGGCTTAATGATCCTTGAAGGGATTTCTTCTGATGGTAGCTTTTATATTATCAAGTAAGATCCTATTTTAAGTTATGTGTGAGCAAGTTTTTCTAGTGTAGGAAAATTTTTTCCTTGACAAAACAAGATGTAAATGTATGAAATTTTGTGAATTGTATCTTAAACTTATATCATAATTTCAACACCCAAACCTGAAAATTATGACTAAAGGTTAAAATGCCTTAGGCATGAGATTTCTGCTTAGAATAGCAGTTTTCCCTGTTCCTTACAGACCTCAGCCAGGACTTAAGTTGAAATGCAAATGGAAGAAGCCTGAAAGCTCAGTAGGAGACTGATCTGAGGCTTAAGAAAAAAAAAGAAAAAAAAAAGGAGTAAAGGTGTCTTTTTACCTGAACTCAAACTAGACTAAATCAAGAAGTAAATTGTATGGTATTTACTAATTACTGGCCGGTCATTTTTTCTAGGACTCTTGCTTTTTCTTAGATTGTGTATTTTTTTTTTTTTTAACTCATGATATGGATCCCACAGACCTAGGTTAATGTTTTTCTGATCAGTTCTATTTTTATTCAGCTGTGGAGTTTTTAAACATTGCAATGGAGATTTCACCTGAGTAAAGCTACAAGACCTTTACTATTGAGTTATGTGTGCACACTTGTGTTATGTGCGTATGCCCATATATCATGCACATGATATGAAAATTGGCAGATATATGAGGAACGCTCATAAAAAATAAAAAAAAATGGATCCAAATATCTTTGATTCATGTGATTTAAGTGGTTCAATTTAAATTGGGTAAACAGATGAAAATAATGACGTCTTTAAAATTAAGCTTACAAGTTTTTCTAGGTGTTCAAAGAAAACTAATAAAATGTTTGTCTATGAAATGTCTGATATGCTTTGGTTCTAGGACTTTTTTTTAAACAAGGAAAAATGGCTAACACTGTTCAATACACTTATCTGAAGTTTTGATAAAATAAGTAGATTTGTCATGGAATTACTCATTTATGAGTACTTTTGTTAGATATATGATTGATTTACAAGGTTAAAATGCTAAATTTTAAATATACCATTGAGTACTCTTAACTCCTTGAATTGCATTGGGTAACATTATTGATGTTTTTGTAAGTTGGTAAATGAAAAAAAAAAGCTTTAAAGTTTTTCATCACTGACACTTAGACATTGTGTTTTCATGAAATGGTAAACAGATGTGATTCTAGATACAAGGGTTTATAGAAGATTTCTATATACAAAGGCCCAAAAGTTTCAACTGTTACAATTAAGATTAATGTAAGTAAAATCAAGTATTTCTTTTTATTAAAATGAAATAATCTGTCTAAATTCAGAAATTTACAAGGATAGTTTCAAAATGTGAAGAGAAAAGGAGGTTAACAGATGGAAAGGAGAAATTAGAAGGTTCTAGGTATGGAAATCATATTTAATAGAAGAAAAGCAAGTGTTCCTGGATAAGAAAGTCTTTATGTGATGAAGTAAATAAGAGAGTTTAAGTAAGTGATAAAGAAGGTCTGTGTAAGTTTGTTTTTACAATCAGTCATATGTTAAAAGGACAAAGATTTCTTAAAACATTAATAAAACACAATGTTATAGGTAAACTAAGTTTTGTTTCTTGTTCCTAGAGCAAATAATCTTAAAGGAATTAAACAGCTGGTTAAACAAGAACTGTTATTTTAGAGAATTGTGCTATATTATGTCTTTAAAAGCTAAACTTGGTTAATATAAAAACATCAATGTAATTGTGTGCTATTAATGTGTTCATATCTTCCAGGTGTACAAGTCTGTAAGGTAGAAGCTTTAAAAGAGCATTATATCAAGCTGGTGTGTGGGAGGCCATCCTTGCACGTGATTTGAGTTACCTCCCTGGCTGGGCAAGAGGCACTTAGACACATCCTTGTGTCCAGAGCTTTCCCCACCCTTCTCAGGTCCGAGGGCTTGTCCATGTGGAGGCGTGTCTGGCCACTAGCCCGAAGACCCAGTCGTCGCACCTGACCTTGGGACACTGCCCCCCTTAATCTTCATTGGATGGGATTTTCCCCAGAATTTCTTGTTCCCCAATAAAAGTCCACTCCCTGGCATGTTCTCTCTCTCTCTCTCACTGGCCTCTTCAGTAAACCTCGCTACCACAGTAAGTAGCTGGAGGCTGGAGCTAGGAGAAGCCGTCCTGGAGCTGGTTTAAAGGTAGTTAGAGTCTGTGTCTTTAATTTAAAACTCCCTAAGGATTTCTCACATATACTGAACCTTCATCTATGAAGCCTGTGCTGGCCACGGGCTAAATTTGCCACCCAACATGGGGCACGTGAGTCAAATCCTCTAGGTTTAGTGGGGAAGCGCGCTATAGAAATTTAGTAAATTGTGAAAATTTTTAGGGTCATGGAGGTACCAGGCAGTTTTGTGGGCTAAGGTCGTTAAAAATTAATAATGGGAAATTCAGCTTCTACTGATAAGGACATGTATTTGACCATTTTAGAGACAATAATTAATCAGAAGGGAAAGCAGGTCAGAAGGACCCAGCTACTACATAAAGACTCTTGGTGAATTCTGTCCTTGGTTTTGTGATCAAGATTCACCGGGTTTACATACTTGGGACAAATTAGGAAGGAAATTACATAAAGTTTGTCTTTCTAATGAATTACCTGGTAATACTGAAAATATTCAAAAGGTTAGGACTGCATTAGAGATTTGCCTTTTTGATTACATGGGTCAAAGTCCTTGGCCCCCTGAAAATCTATTAAAAGGTATTCAGAGAGCCATTAAGTCTATGCAAATGGAAAAATTGCCTGAGGCTAAAGGAATCTCTCTTCCTTTACCGAGGTTGAGAGCAAAATCAAATTCCATTCAGGTGGAAAACCTTGGTGCCAAGCCCAAGACGAAAAACTTAGCTTTACCTGACCAGACCATATTAGTCGGGAGGAGAACCATAGAGAAGAAGCCTCCGGAGGGATAGATAATCCCTCTCAGAGAGAGGAAAATCGAGAGGAAACTCATAGCGAGGCAGAGAGTCCTCTTCCTCCTAGAGACTTTGGAGGACAAAGTCAAGATGGCGACGGGGAAGAGCTCACAGGTGGGTCTCAGACTGAGGGAGAAAATCAGACAATGAAGTCCAGGAATTACCAGGAAATTTTAACAGATTATGCCTAACAGGACTTACTACGGCCATTCAAATTCGGCCGCTTCCTGTTAGGAGGACAAATTTTAACAGATATGCTGAACTGGCGATGACCTTTCTTACGCTATTACTGTTACCGCTGTTGACCCGTAACGAGAGTCCTTGCTTCCCCAATGTTGAAGAATAACACCAGAGAAGCATGCTGAGGCAAGGTCAGAGTAGAAATTAGAAGTTTATTAAAGGACAGCAGAAAAGACTTCTCCCGGAGGAAGAAGGGGACCCAAGAGGTAGAATCCATGGAAGTGCGGTTGTCTCTCCATTTTATAGTTTTTGGTGATGGAATGTAGGTGGGAAGGCCCGAAGGGTTGGGACACAGGTGGGCCAAAGAAGTAATCTGGGCAGGAAGGACTTCATTAACATTTCTTTGGGATGGGCTATCTTTAAATCTGCTGGGGCTGTTCATTAACATTTCTTTGGGATGGACTTTGGGCCTAGGGCTTTTCTTGGGACTTCATTAACTTTAAGAGTTGCTCAACTTTTCTGGAAATTCATTCTCAACATGGCCTCCATTTAAAATTTCACTCGATATTAGACCCGATTTACCTAACTACACTGACTGCCTAATTTTAAATCTGGCTTCATTCCCCTGCTCTAATTTTGGGAGCTCCTTACTGCTGTAAGGAAAGGGGGCGAAGATCGTTCTGGCTTTTTCAGGCTGAAAGGGGACGATGTTGGGCAAGCAGTTTGGAGTCCCCTTTAAAAATCGGGTCTATCGAGTGGTCCATGATAGAAGTCCGATTGAGAAGTAATAGGCTGGAGGGCCATTTGAGTGATGGGTGGTCTATAAGAGAAACAAGAATTAATTAGTACTGGAACCAGATTGATGCAGCAATAAATGCCACAGCACAGGAATATGCCAATGAGTATGATGCCAAAGACGGAGACTAACAATGTTTCCCACCAGGAAGTAACAGAGAACCAGGAGCTAAGATATTGTTCCCATGACAAAGTTGGTGAGGACATGGCTTCTATCTGAACATGTAAATCTTTAAGGATATTTGTCAAATTGCCAGAATTGTCAGGGATGTAAACACAACATTTAACTTTTAGGGTTATAGATGTCCTTTTTCTTAAGATACAGTTTAATAATTTAATGTCATCTGATCTTGCAAAATCTTTTTTCTAGTATGACCTCTGTGTCTAATAGAGAAACCTTTAATCTTGTTACTCAGGGCTGGATAATCATACTAGCAAACACCAAGCCTACCTGTGTAGGTTAGAAATAGCTGTAGGCCTTAAACTAAAAACTACTCTGGCAGTTCCTTTTGATAGTTATCAGGCATTTCTGTCTGAGAACCCTTCTTTGTAGCCTCCAGTCTTACTTATTTTGGGAGGCTAACATAAAGTGTATACCTTAAAATATTATTATTATTATTATTATTATTATTATTTAAAATGTCCAGGAATGGCTGTGTTTTGGTTTTAACTGTCTTTGCTAAGTGTTTAAGATGAAGCAGTCAAACTGACTTTTGTTTCTATCTATTGTTAACAGTCAGCTGAGTTTTTATGGGAGTCATTCCTGGGGAAATTTGAGAGCGGCTTCTCAGTTCTGCTAGTGCCATTTGCACTAGGATGGGTCCAGGTCTTGCTTGACCATGTGGCTTCCCTCGGAAGCATCAGGGATATCTCCCTTTTCTGATGACCCTCCTCTTCATAGCAAATGCACTGATTGGCTTTCTGTTCTCCAGTGGTCTCATTAATCTCCCTGATTGGGAGGTTATGAGGCCCAGAGTTGCAAAGCTCTTTGGAGAAGTCCCCTGCTCCCTGGATTCAGACTGACTCAGAGGGCAAGAACCAAATATTGGTTTTCTTGGCCCTTTTAATTTAACTTTAATTTTAAAACTTAATCTTAAACATCCAGCAAATAAATTTCAACAGCCTTATATTAAGAGTACTGGGCTTTAATGTCTATCTCTCTATCCTGTAGGTGATAATGAGTTATCTTAAGTCAACCCAGGTTGTGTGTTCTTAAATCAGTGTTCTTAAATCTCTGCAAAACATTAACAGGCAATCTTTAGACCATTTATAAGAAAACTACAAAATAAAATTATCAAGAGTAAAAACATATTTAGTTCATGTAATAGCTACCTTGAATTTTGGCAGAGTTATACATTATATCCCCTGTTTGAGATCCAAGTAATCTTGACAAAAACCAACTTTTGGACACAACTTTAAATGTACTGAAATCTGGCCTACTTCTTTTGTAGTCATTTTCACATGTAGTGAGATGGGACATAGAACCTTTTCTCAGGTAAGGCAGGGCTCTTTATAAATCTTAAGTACTATAGTTCTGAAGCTGATCTTTGCTTTTTAAACATCATTTTACAAAGCCCACATAAATTGTTGCTCAAGTTTACAAAAATATTAACTAACACAATATAATATCACATCTAAAACATGAATTAAAGAAAGACTGAAAGATTTTAACCTTTTGTAGAAAAGTAACAAAGTACTTTTGTGTTTTGCAATAAAACCTTTACATAGATTAGGCTCTCATTAACTTAAAAATACTTTTAAATTGTATCTTATGTAAAGTTCTATGTTACTTTTTACACTATCTTATTGATAACAAGTCCAGTTATAGAACACAAATGATATAAATACACCTCCAACATGTTTTTTTTTTTAAGCCTAAAATTACCATACAACTTTAGAACACCAGCTTGATATAATGCTCTTTTAAAGCTTCTACCTTACAAACTTGTATACCTGGAAGATATAAACACATTAATAGCACCACAATTACATTGATGTTTCTATATTAACCAAGTTTAGCTTTTAAAGAAATAACATAGCACAATTCTCTAAAACAACAGTACTTGTTTAACCAGCTGTTTAATTTCTTTAAGATTACTTGCTCAACAAACTTACACATATAACCAACTTACACAGACCTTCTCTATCACTTACTAAAACCTTTTGATTTACTTAATCACATAGACTCTCTTATCCAGAAACACATTTTTCTTCTATTAAATCTATATCTAGAACCTTTTAATTTCTCTTTTCCATCTGTTAACCTCTTTTTTTGTTCACATTTTGAAACAATACTTGTAAATTTCTGAATTTAGGCAGATTATTTCATAGACATCAACATTTATTAGTTGTTTTTTTTAATCACCTAGGAAAAACTTATAAGCTTAATTTTAAAGACATCTTTACTTTTATCTGTTTACCCAATTTAAATTGAACCATTTGAATCACGTGAATCAAAGATATTTGAATCCATTTTTTTATTTTTTTATGAGCGCTCCTCATATATCTGCCAATTATCATATCACTGCATGATATATGGACATACACACATACAGACATACAACATATAACACAAGTGTAACACATAACATAATAGTAAAGGCCTTGTAGCTTTTCTCAGGTGAAATCTCCATTGCAGTGTTCAAAAAACTCCACAGTTGATCAAAAATAGAACTGATCAGAAAAACATTAACTTAGGTCTGTAGGATCAAAATCATGAGCTCAAAAAAATACAGAATCTAAGAAAAAGCAAGAGTCCTAGAAAAAATGACCGGCCAGTAATTAGTAAATACAATACAATTTACTTTTTGGTCTAGTTTTGAGTTCAGGTAAAAGACACCTTTACTTTTTTTCCCTTGGGCCTCAGATTAGTCTCCTACTGAGCTCGCAGGCTTCTTTTATTGCATTTCAACTTAAGTCCTGGCTGAGGTCTGGAAGGAGCAAGAAAAATTGGAATTCTGAGCAGAAACCTCATGCCTAAGGCATTTTAACCATAAGTCACAATTTTCAGGTTTGGATGTTGAAAATTATGATACAAGTTTAAGATACAATTCACAAAATTTCATACCTCTATATCTTCCTACACTAGAAAAACTTGCTCACACAAAACTGAAAATAGGATCTCACTTGATAATATAAAAGCTACCATCAGAAGAAATTCCTTCAGGATCATTAAGCCACTTCCTTTGTTCTGAAGTTTCTAAAGTAGTATTAAGTTACATTAAATCACCTGAAAAATTCCAAAAGAGAACCACACACTACCATGTATATCCAAAATTAAGCTTTAAAAATTTCCAAGACTGTTGCTATTTAATGTCATTTCAATAAGCCAGACCAACGTCCCAATCCAACACTTTTCTTTCCTAAATCGTACACACTGAAGGGAACAGATACCAAATCATAATTTACTATCCTTGCCCAAATTAATGCACTGGTACACCTAGTGAAATCTTCTCAGGCTACCCAGTTCAAAAATTGATGAAAAAATAAAACTAAATGATTGGGAGTTACTTGCCAACTTGGAAGTAGAGTTTTTTAATTTTACATCCTAAGTATTTAAGTTCTCTAGCATGAACTATTTGAAATCATAAACTAAACAATTACCTAAACCCAACTTTTAACTGTAAGATTATGCAATGCTTCAAAAACTCATTCAGATACCAGATTATTACAATAAAAAATCGTCTTTTAGACACACATTTAGCCTAGATTATCCCCAAGAAACAATTTATATTAACCTTTAAAACAGACAGACCAGATAAGAGAAAATCTCCCCAGGTTTCTAACTCCTATTTAATTATGACTCCTACATCAGTGGCACCATAGATTTCCCCACGAGTGGACCAGATGTTTTCACATAGGGGCAACTATAGGTGTAAAATCAAGGGTCTCAGTGTGGCAACTTTACTGCATTCAGTGTCCCCTTCTTTTTAAGTAGACAGAGATGGAGCAATCCTTACAGTGCAGGGAAGAAATAAGGGAGGTTCCCCGAAGCTCAAGAGGCTTCGGTAGCTGCTGGGAGTCCCTCAGTCTTTTTACTTACAGGATTAGCTCCTTTGGTTAGGTCCAATCCCAGGCAATCTGGCTTATCTCCTAACTTTCCAGTAGCCAGTTTTTATCTGCCTTAGGTCTTGAAGGGAGAAGGGGGTATGTACTTTGATCGGCCCAAATTTTCTTCCTGGCATCTCCTGGAGAGGTAATATATTTGGTTTGCCTGTTGGGGCAGACGCAGAGAGGCCAGCAGATGGAGATTTTGTGGGTCCTCCTGATTCTTTTTCTTCAGTGGGTCCTCAAGATTTTCTCTCTTCATGGCAGATATCATAGCTAAGTCTACTTTACACTGTTAGCATAATTTAGGATTTTCTCTTAGAGCAAAGAAAACCTGAACATACGGCACCTCACACCATTTCCCTTCCTTTTTGCAAATTTTATCAAGCTGTAAAATTGTATTAAAATTGATATTTCCCTCTGGTGGCCAGGTTTCTCCATCAGAGAGTTTGTTTGGAGGCCAGGCCAAGAAAATGAGGCGCTTTTTCTTGAGCGTCTGAGGGTCAAATCTATCCCAATTTTTCAATACACAGGTTAGTGGTGTACCTGGCGTATTGGAGAGAGAAGCTCCCATTTGAGTGAGAAGAAAACAGGACTCAGGCGCCCGTGCCGCACTGGAGAAAACTGTTCTCATTAGGGACGTCTCCCTAAGCTTGAGCTTCCTAAACAGTCCAGAAAACCCGTCTCTCACCTTGCTTTGCCAAGGGTGTTTTTGGTCCCCTTGGGCAAAGTGCTAGGTCTCAGTTTGCCCTGTGCCAGAAACCCTGGGAGGATTCAGACGTAAGGGCATTACTGTTTATCCTCCCGGCCACTAAAAACCCATTGCAAAAGAGAATCATGCACTCTTTTGTTGCCTTTGCTCTGTAGACTAAAGGAATCCCCTAAGGGTAAGGGATATCTACTGGTTGTAAGGTAGCGCTTTCTATCAGAGAGATTACCGGAGGAGTTGATTCTAAAAATGCCTTTCTAGCAGCTTCAAGAGAACATAGCACATTTTAAACATTGGGGCGGTAAAACAGACTAGTGAAAGTTACCTATGCACCTTAGGGAACCTGGGCAGATTTTACTAATTATCTCATGCCTTTCTCTGAGTCCTACAACCTGAATTGCTAACATTTCTGACCTGCGAAGTAAGGGGAGCATCCAGGAGGGAATGGATGCGGGGTTGGGAGTGTTGCGTAGCCCATACGGAAGCAAATGTAATTGGGGCTTTCCCTCAGTGCCATTCATCTACCGATCACCTAGATACCCCCTAGGGCTGTCGGGAGGGGGCTCAAGAGAAACAAACCTTAGGAATATGTCTGAGTGTAGCCCAGACCGGAATTCCGCAGTTGTTCCAAACTCTTTCCTCCACCTCCACGCATCCGAGGCAGATCGGGATTTAGGGACACTGTGTACTCATGCCAATTGCTCTCCGGGCCCAGACAGAAAAGTTGGAAGCGGCTTTGGCAAAACTCAATGTGCCTGCTCTGTATTGAACAGGTGAATGAGAGCTGCCTAGGCCAGGGAACCTCTCACCTGAGTCTTGAAGAGTGGCGGCTGCACTAATTGCATTTAAGTAGCTGTCGGGTGCCCATCTTACCCTCCAGAAAGAGAGAGAGAGAAAGATGCACCTCTAGATGTAGGGTGCGTGGAGAGGCTCTTACCTCAGTGTAGAATCTCGGTGGAACCTCCAGTATGTTACTTCTGTTGATCGGTGATGAGTCCTTGCTTCCCCAATGTTGAAGAATAACACCAGAGAAGCACGCCGAGGCAAGGTCAGAGTAGAAATTAGAAGTTTATTAAAGGACAGCAGAAAAGACTTCTCCCGGAGGAAGAAGGGGACCCAAGAGGTAGAATCCATGGAAGTGCGGTTGTCTCTCCATTTTATAGTTTTTGGTGATGGAATGTAGGTGGGAAGGCCCGAAGGGTTGGGACACAGGTGGGCCAAAGAAGTAATCTGGGCAGGAAGGACTTCATTAACATTTCTTTGGGATGGGCTATCTTTAAATCTGCTGGGGCTGTTCATTAACATTTCTTTGGGATGGACTTTGGGCCTAGGGCTTTTCTTGGGACTTCATTAACTTTAAGAGTTGCTCAACTTTTCTGGAAATTCATTCTCAACATGGCCTCCATTTAAAATTTCACTCGATATTAGACCCGATTTACTTAACTACACTGACTGCCTAATTTTAAATCTGGCTTCATTACAATGAGGTTTTAGAAAGGCACAGGAAGCTGGGGAAGACATTAATGGATTTCAGCTTTTCCCAATTTTTGAACATGTTAACGATCAAGACCAACATGTTCATGTCCATGCAGTAATTCCATTTAAAACTATTAAGGAGTTAAAAAAATGCTTGCGATGTTTATGGTCCTAATTCGCCATTTGTACAAAGTTTGCTCGAAACAATTTGCAATCAGCTACTTCCCCCAGCGTTTGGGTCTCCATTGCTAGATCCTGCTTGAGTCAGGGGGATTTTTTGCTTTGGCAATCGTACTGGACTGACTTTTGCTCGGAACAGGCAGAAAGAAATCGAAGGCAAGACATTCAAACGCCTGTGGACATGTTTTTGGGAATGGGCAAATTTATCAATTTGGAAAGGCAGCTAAATTATGAATTTGCAGTGTACGGTGAGATTACTGCATGTGCTAAACATACCTGGCGCCAAATTGCCTCCAGGGACCAATATAGCTTAGTTCTAACTAAAGTTAAGCAGGGTGCCAATGAACTCTATTCTGACTTTGTCTCAAGGCTCTACCAGACCGCGAACTGGACAATTGGAGACCCAGGTGCTTGTGAATTTATTGTTAAACAGCTAGTATTTGAAAATGCAAATAAATTTTGTCAGGATGTTCTCAGACCTCATAGGAAAAAAGGAACAGTTTCAGAATTCATTGGCTTGTGTTCTAATATTGACCCAGCTCATTTACAAACTTTTACTCTTTCTGCAGCTTTAAAACAAACATTCCAACCACAGGAATCAGTTCGCTGATCCTGTGGGCGATGCTTCAATTGAGGGAGAAATGGCCACTTTGCACAAAACTGTAATGTCCACCATTATAAATCCAGAGCTCCCCGTTTCACATAATCAATATTACAGAGTTAGATACCACGTGGCAGGGGAAGAAGATGACCGAGGTGGTGTCCACCTGCCTGCATTTTGGCCTTCACTTCCGCCTAGTAGGGAGTCAAAAAACTTCCGGTCAGCCCCTCCCCAGGCTGAAAAAAAAGGGGAACCGGAAGAGAGGTTGTGCAGCCTAACATCATCAGGGCCGACCATGGGGAGCCGCCATTTTTACCGGTGCAAGCCACCTAAAGGATTCTTTTACAACCATCAATGGTAGTTGATTTAATTCCTGAAAAACGACCACAACATATCCCTACTGGGGTGTTCAGGCCACTCCCTAGAAAAAATATAGGATTAATTTTGGGACGTAACAATTTAAAAGAGGCACTTGAGGTGATACCTGGAGTGGTGAACTCTTGTTTTAAGGGAGAATTAGCAGTCACTGTAAAATCAAATTATGCCATCTGGCTTTCTCCTGAAATTATAATAGCTCAATTAATCCTTTTACCCTGTAATTCCGCTGAATGTCTAGGAAAAACATTTAGCTTCCAAACCGCTGGGACAGAGTGCACTGGTCTCAATTAGTGCGGCATGAGTGCCCCCTACTGGAACTTAAAATTAATCATAAAAAATCCAAAGGTGTGGTGGACACGGGAGCCAACAAATCAGTTCTGTCCCGTCATTTCTGGCCTAAGAACTGGCCTTTACATATAGCTCCAGCTAATTTAGAAGGAATAGGGCAAGTCTCACAGGCTGCTCAGAGTGCCCACTATCTTTGCTGGGAGGACCAAGATGGAAATAGTGGAGCTTTTAAACCCTATGTGTTAGAATCTTTACCAGTAAATCTATGGGGAAGAGATATATTAAGCAAAATAGGATTATTATTAATAACTCCAAATTCTATGAGATCATTTGAAGAATTCAATCAAGGGTTTCTTCCTGGAGATAATGAAAGATTATCAGGACGAGTATCTGCTTACAAACCAGTCTCCTCAACAAAGATTAATAAATGCTCCAGACC
>NW_026012420.1:0-2724 GCF_001458135.2 Marmota marmota marmota | reverse complement strand
AGAGGTAGGGTTAGAGTTTGGGTTAGGTTAAGGGTTATTGTTAAGGCTAGGTCTAGTTGCTCTCTAGGTCTAGAGCTATAGTTATGGCTAGATTTAGGATTATGTTTAGGTCTAAGGCTAGTGTAAGAGTTAGGTTTAGGTATAAGGTTACCAGTAGGGCTAGTGTTCGGGTTCGCTTTAGGGTCAGGTTTAGATTTAGAGATAAGATTAGTGTTAGGGTCAGAATAAAGGTCAGGGTTAGGAGTTAGGGTTTGTGTTATGGTTAGATCTAGAATGAATGTTAAGTTTAGGACTAGTTATAGAGTTAGGTTTTGGTTAGGCTAAGGATTAGTGCTAAGAATACGGTTAGCATTAGGGTGAGGGTTTGGCTTAGGGTAATCAATAGGGCAAAAGCTAAGATTAGGACAAAGGTTAGAGTTAGGTTTAGGGTTAAAACTCCTTTTAGAGCTCAGATTAGGGCTAGTTTGTATTAGGGTTAGGGCTAGTGTTATTGTTCTGGGTATTGTAAGAAATAGGGTTATGATTAGCCTTGAGTTTAGGGCTAGGCCTAGTGTTAGCGTTAGTTTTAAGTTTAGAGTGATGTTTAGAGCTAGGTTTAGTGTTTGGATATGAGTCAGGGTCATGGTTAGTTTTAGGGTTAGGGCTGGTGTAGGGATAGGGTTTGGTCTAGGGTAAGGGTTAGTGTTAGGCTTATGGCTCAATTTTCTTTTAGGGCTAGGGTTAGGGCTAATTTTAGGAATAGCATTAAGGTTAGAGGTAATTTAAATGTTAAGCTGAGGCCTCAGGTTAGGGTTAGTTTTAGAGATAGGTTAGTGCTAGGGCAAATGTTATGACTAGGGTTAGAGCTTGAGTTATGTTTATGGGAAGGGGTAGTGTTAGAAGTAGCGAGAATTATATTTGTGTGAGAATTATATATGTGTGAGAATTATAGTTAGTCTTAATTCTAGGGTAAGGGTTAGGGTTAGGAAAAGGGCTCTATTAGGGCTAGGATTATGGCTAGGTTTAATATTAAGGTTAGGGCTAGAGTTAGGGTTATGATTAGGGCTAGGGTTAGGGTTAGGGTTAGTGTAAGGTTTAGAATTTAAGCTACGGTTAGGGCTAGGGGGAGTTTTAGGTTTAGTGTTAGGTCTCAGTTATGGTTATGCTTATGGTTAGGGTTAGGATTGGGGTTAGGGCTATGGTTTTCATTAGCGTTAGGGTTAGTTTAAGAGTAATGTATTGGATTGGATGTAAGATTAAATTTAGGGTTATGTTTAGGTTATGGTTAAATTTATGTTCAGAAATAGGTTTAGTTTTGATTTATGGTAAGGTTTAGGGTTAAGTTTATGGCAAGGGTTTGGTTTAGGGTTAAGTTGAGGGTTAGATTTATGATTAGGGTTAGGGATAGGGTTAAGTTTAGGGCTAGGGTTATTATTAGGGTTACGGTTAGGCTTAGGGTAATATTAGGTTTAGAGCTAGAGTTAGTACAAGGGTTGAGTTTAGGATTAGGGATAGTTTTAGGTTTATGTTTACAAATAGGCCTAGGGTTATGTTTAGGCTAATGGTTACGCTTTGAGCTAGGGTTATGTTAAGGCGAGGGTTAGGGTTAGGGCTATATTTAGGATGATGGTTATGCTTAGGATAGAATTAGGCCTCAGAATAGGTCTAGGTTTTGTGTTAGGTTTAGGCCCCTGGTTAACACTATGTGTAATAAAAGATCTAGGGTTCTGATTAGAGCTAGTTTTATGGTTAGGGTTACGGCTATGTCTAATGTCAGGTTTAGGTTTGAGGTTTGGTTCAGGTTTAGAGCTTGGTTTAATGTTAGTGTTAGGGACAGTGTTCAGATTAGAGTTAGGTTTAGGGTGAAAGCCAGAATTAGGACTAGGTTTAGGTCTAGAGATAGGGTTAGTATTCACTTTACGTTAAGGATTATGTTAGGGCTAGGGCTCAGGATTTTTTAGGTCTAGGTCTAGAGTTATGGCTATATTTAGGATTAGGCTTAGATCTAGGGCTAGTGTTATGCTTAGGTTTAGGTATAAGTTTACTGGTAGGACTAGTTTTAGGGTCCGGATTAGGGTTAGGGTCAGATTTAGATGAGGGTTTGTGTTAGGGTAATGATTTGAGTTAGGGTTAGAGCTAGAATGAGGGCTAGGTTTAGGACTAGTAATGGGGTTAGGGTTTGGATTAGGCTATGGGTTAGGATTAGGACTAAGGTTAGCATTATGGATAGGGTTTGGCTTAGGGTAAGTGATAAAGTTAGAGCTAGAGTTATGGCTAAGTTTAGGGTTAGGGTTAGGTCTAGGGCTAGGTTTAGGTTTAGGTTTACATCTAGGGATAGGACTCAGATTAGGGCTAGTTTTTCTGTTAGGTTTAGGAATAGGGTTAGGGATATGGCTAATATAAGAACTAATGTTATGATTAGAGTTAGTATTTGGTCTAGATCTAGTGTTAGTGCTATCTTTAGGGTTAGTGTGATATTTAGAATTAAGGTTAGTATTAGAATATAAGTCAAGGTCAGGGTTAATTTTATGACTAGGACAAAAATATTGCTAGAAGGTTATGGCTAGGTTTAGGGTTAGGGTTTGGTTTAGGTTAACATTTAGGGTTAGGACAATGGCTCAGTTTTGTTTAAGGGATTAGGCTATGGTTACGGCTAGTTTTAGGATCAGCTATAGTGTTAGTTCTAGTGGTAGGTTGAGGATTAGTGTCCAATGTAGAGTTATGGTTAGATCTAGGGTGGGGTCT
>NW_026012419.1:0-2725 GCF_001458135.2 Marmota marmota marmota | reverse complement strand
CCCTAAACCTATCACAAAACCTAACTGTAACCCTAAACCTAAACCTAACAAAACCATAACCCTAAGCCTAACACTAACCCTAACAGTATCCCTAACACTAACACTAACTGTAACCCTTATCCCAACCCTAATCCTAACCCTAACCCTGAACCTAACACTAATGATAATCCTAAACTTAACAGTAACCCTAACACGAACCCTAAGTCTAACCCTAACCCTAACAATAACCCTATTTTTAACTCTAAAACTAACACTAAACATAACACTAACCCTAACCCTACCCCTAGCCCTAACACTGACACTAACTCTAAATCTAAACCTTACCATAATCCTAATACTAAACCTAACCCTAATTTTAAAACTAAATATAACCCTAATCCTATTCATAACCCTAACACTAACCCTAACCCTAACCCTAACAAAACCCTACCTCTAAACTTAACCCTATCACAAACCTTAGCCCTATTCCTAACACTAAACCAAACTCTAACCCTAACCCTAACTCTAACCCTAACTCTAAAACTAACCCTAACCATAACAATAATTAACCCTGATCCTAACCCTAAACCTAAACCTAAACTTTACCCTAACACTAACCCTAACCCTAACACTAACACTAACTCTAAATCTATCCCTAAACCTAACACTATAATTAACCTAAACCTAACCGTAACACAAACACTAACACAAACATAACCCTAACCCTAAACCTAATGTTAATAATCACCCTAACCCTAACCCTTACACTAAGACTAACCATAACACTAACCCGAACACTAACACTAATCCTAACCAGAAACCTATTACCTTAACCCTAACACTAACCCTAAACTTAACCCTAATCCTAACACTAAATCTAATCCTAACCCTACCCCTAATTCTAACACTAACCCTAACCCTAAACATAATCCTAACACTAACCCTAACACAAAATTTAAAACTAACATTAACTGTAACCCTATCCTAATCCTAACTGCAATCCTAAATCTAACAGTAATCCTAACCCTGATCCTCACTCAAACCTAAACCTAAACCTAACACTAACCCTAACTCTAAAATGAACCCTAACTGTAACCCTTACCCTAACACTAACCTTAACCATAAACCTTACACAAAACATAAGACTAACCCTAAACCTAACCATAAGCCTAACACTAACTCTAAACCTATCCATAACCCTAACACTATAATAAACCCTAACCCTAACCCTAACACAAATACTGACAGTAAATCTAACCCTAATCCTATCCCTCACCCTAACCCTAATTCTAACCCTAACACTCACCATAACCTGAACACTAATTCTAACCATAACAATAACCCTGACCCTAATTTTAACTTTTAACTTAACACTAACACAAACCTTAAACTTAACCCTAACCCTAAACCTAAAACTAATTTTAACCCTAACCCTATCCCTAATGCTAACCCTAACCCTAATTCAACCCTAAACCTAACCCTAACCCTCACCCTAACACTAACCCTAACCCAAACCATAATCCTAACTCTAACACAAACCCGAAGTCTAACTCTAACCCTAACCCTAACACTAACCCCACCTCTAACCCTAACACTAACACTAACTGCAACATTAACCCTAATCCTAAAAATAAACCTAAACCCAAACCTAATCCTATCACTATATCTAACCCTAACCATAAACACCAAACTAACATTAACCCTAACCCTAAACATAACACCAAACCTCACACTAAACCTAACCCTAACCATAACCCTAACCATAACAGTAACACTAACCCTAACTCTACCCCTAACCCTAACACTAACATTAACTCCAACTCTAAACCTAATCATAGTCCTAACACTAAACATAACCCTAATTCTAACCCTAAATATAACCCTTAATCTTATCTATAAACCTAACACTAACCCTAACCCTAACCCTAACACAAACCTTAATAATAAACCTAATCCTAACCTTAACTAACCCTAACCCTAACATTAACCTAATACTAAACCTAACACCAACCCTTACCCTAACACTAACCCTAATCATAACCCTACCACTAACACTAACCATAAACCTAACCCTAAACCTAACCCTAACCCTAACCCTAACACTAACTCTAATTCTATCCCTAACCCTAAAAGTATAATTAACCCTAACCCTAACCCTAACACAAACCAACCCTAATCCTAACTCTAACACTAACACTCACCCTAACCCAAACCCTAACACAAACTCTAATTCTAACAGTAACACTAACACTAACCCTAATCCTAACCCTTAACTTAATCCTAACACTAACCCTAAACTTAACATTAACCCTAACCCTAATACTAACCCTAACCCTAACTGTAAACTTAAAGTAACCATAAACCTAATCCTAACACTAACCCTAACACTAACCCTAACACAAAACTTAACACTAACATTAACCCTAACCCTATCCTAATCCTAACTGAGACCCTAACCCTAACAATAACCCTAAGCCTATTCCTAACTCAAAACCTAAACCTAACCCTAAAACTAACCCTAACCCTCACCATAAACCTAATGCTTATCCTAAAAGTAACCTTAACCCTAAACCTAACCCTATCACTAAACTTAACCCAAAACCTAAAACTAATCTTAACCATAACACTAATCTTAATCCTAACACTAATCATAACACTCACCCTAAACCTAACCCTAACCCTAAAACTAACTCTAAACCTATCCCTAACCCTAGCAGTATAATAAACCCTAACCCTAACACAATCG
>NW_026012418.1:0-2725 GCF_001458135.2 Marmota marmota marmota | reverse complement strand
CACCCTGATCCCAAAACCAGACAAAGACACTTCAAAGAAAGAAAACTACAGACCAATATCTCTAATGAACATAAATGAAAAAATTCTCAATAAAATCCTGGCGAATCAAATACAAAAGCATATCAAAAAAATTGAGCACCATGATCAAGTAGGATTCATCCCTGGGATGGAAGGTTGGTTCAATATATGAAGTGAAACCTTAAAACTCAAACTGTTCCTGACAGTGAGCCTTGAACCAAGAAGGCCCAAAACTTCTGAACATAGTAAGGCTAGATAAAAGATGACTCCTGCCCAATATCAAAGAAATTTGAACAAAACTAACTCTAACCCTAACACTCGCTCTAACACTAGCACTAACCCTATCCTGTTTAGAGAACCTTTGATCATATAAGTTCCAAACTTGTGGAGACTAATGGGGAAAGCTAACAGATGAATCCTGTGCAGTATCAAAGAAATCTGACCAAATGATTGGGGGATGTAGTAGTTCAGTACATGCCATGCATATTTGACTGTTGTCTCCTAAAGTGTTCTCAGATAAAGGTTTTTTTTTTTTTTTTTTCATGCTTCAGCTTTGTGATACTTTCACAAGAAAGAAATAACAGAGTACCGTCAGGGAATTGATTGAGTATGTGAAGTTTCAAGCAGCTAGCACCAACACTGTTTGATTTCGAGCTCCATATCCATTTACCCATAGAGATCAAAATGAAGTGAACCCTTAAAATATACACTGTTCCTGACAGTGAACATTTGAACTGAGAAGGTCCAAAACTGGGGAACTTAACAAGGGTAAGGAAAAGATGAATACTGCCCAGTATCAAATAAATTTGAACAAATCTAACTGTAACTCTAAAGCTATATTTGACTCTATCCCCAACCCTAATCCTAAGCTGTTTAGAGAACCTATGATCATAGAAGTCCCAAAATTGGGGATCCTAGTGGGGAAAGCTAGTGGATGAATCCTGCACATTATCAAATAAATATGACCAAATAATTGGGGAAGGTATTTCAATATATTTATATTTCCCTCTTTTCTCCTAAAGTACTGTTGGATAAACTTGCTTTGCATGCTTCAGTTTAGAGCTACATTCACAAGGAACAAACCAGAGAGTGCCCACAGAGAACTGACTGAGTGTGTGAAGTTAGAAGCAGCTAGCACCAACCCTGTTTGATTTCTAGCTCGAATTCCATTTAGGTCAAAATGAAGTGAAACCTTAAAATAGAAACAGTGCCTGAAAGTGAACCATTGAATCTTGAAGGCCCAAAGTTGGGGAGCCTAAGGCTAGGTCAAGGATGAACCCTGTACAGTATCAAAGTAATCCGACCAAAAAAAGTCAAAGCTCTTTCAGTATTGGTGTATTCTGCTTGCTCCTAAATCACTCAGAGATAAATCTGTTTCTTTCTACTTCAGCTTAGGGCTACTTCCACAGGAAACAAACCAGAGAATCCTCATTGAGAACTGACTGAGTGTGTGATGATTCAAGAAGCTAGCCCAAACCCTGTTTGATTTCCAGCTTCATTTCCATTCACCCCTATAGGGCAAAAAGAAGAGAAACATGAAAATTGAAATTGTTCCTGAAAGCAAACCCTTTATGTAGGAGGCCCAAATATTTGGAGTATAGTCAAAATAGGAAAAAGATGAATTCTGCACAGTATCATAGAAATTTGAAAACAAAAATAACTCTAACCCTAACACTAGGTCTAATCCTAGTCCTAACACTAACTTTAACACTAACCTTAATCTGTTTAGAGTCCATTTGATCCTAGAAGTCTCACACTTGTGGAGCCAAGTGGGGCAGGCTAACAGATGAATCTTTCACAGTATCAAAGAAAACTGACCAAATAATTGGGGGAGGTAGTTTAGCACATGCATATTTCCATTTTCTCCTAAAATGCTCTCACATAAAGTTGCTTTGCATTCTTCCACTTAGGGCTGCTTTCACAAAGAATAAACCAGAGAATGCCCATAGAGAACTGATTGAGTGTGTGAGGTTTGAAGTAGGAAGCACCAACCCTGTTTGATTTCCAGTTCAATTTCCATTTACCCACATAGGTCAAAATAAAGTGAAAACTTAAAATACAAACTGTTCCAGACAGCTAACCCTTGACCCATGAGGCCCAAACCTAGGGAATATAGTAAGGCTATGTAAAAGCTGAATCCTGCCCAGTATCAAATAAATTTGACCAAAACTAAATCTAATAAAACACTAGCTGTAAACCAAGCCCTAACCTAATACTAAACCTAACCTAACCTGTTTAGAGAACCATTGATCATAGTAGTCTCCAAATAAAGGAGCCTAGTGGGGAAAGCTAGCAGATAAATCCTGCACAGTACCAAAAAAATCTGACCAAGTAATTGGGGGAGGTATTTCAGTACATTCATATTTCCCTGTTTTCTCCTAATGTCCTCTTCTTTAAATTATTTTTTCATACTGCAGTTTATGGTACTTTCACAAGGAACCAATCAGAGATTGCCCACAGAGAGCTGATTGAGTGTGTGAAGTTTCAAGCAGCTAGTACTAACACTGTTTGATTTACAGCTCCATTTTCATTCACATCTATATACCATAATAAAGTGAAACGTAAAAATTCAAACTGTTCCTGACAGTGAACCAGCAAATCTCGAAGGCCCATACTTGGGGATCCTATTAAGAATAGGAAAAGGATGAATCCTGTTCAGTATCAAAGCAATCAAGCAAAAAAGTTGAAGCTTATTCCTAAAGTACTC
>NW_026012417.1:0-2725 GCF_001458135.2 Marmota marmota marmota | reverse complement strand
TATATATATATATATATATATATATATACATACACACATACATATACACACACATTATTCTAAAACAAAGACAAATTAGTCTTTCAGTTATAAAAGAATAAAAAAGTACATTTTAAAAACTTTTTTAAAATAAAAAAATTGACACAAAAATGTCACTCAAAATATGGTTCTTTTCATTGGGACTCATCTTCAAATACATACAAAAATTGCAAAACATTTTTCATTTCGTAAGTAAATAGCTCACATTGAGATTGCTACATTATCATTCCTATTCTTTACATCACTAACTTGAACAAAGACCATGAACAGTTTCTGTGGGTGTATTTCATGCCACATCACTTCTAAGATTTGAAGTCTGCAAAGGATGTGGAACATGTTTTGCTTGTTTTTTAAGTGACCATCATGCCTTCTTTTTGACATCACTGCAAATGAATATTAAATTCAGACTATGGGATAAAGTCTTTCCTAAAGGATATTTGAGGGAGTTTTGGTTGGTAAGAAAGAACACTGAACTTGATGTCAGAGGATATATTTCAAATCCCCAAATCTGGCCCTTACAATCTGTAGGACCTTAAATCAATCACTTATTTTCTTTAAAGTTCTTTTTCCTAGATTAAAAGAGAAATGACAAAACCAACATTTTATTTTGCTTGCAAGAATAAATATAGAATTTTTTTGTTATTATAAAAAAACTAATTAGTTCTACATGACAGTAGAATGCACTTTGACACATCATATACAAATGGAGTATAACTTTTCATTTTTCTGGTTGTACATGATGTAGAATCACACCAGTTATTTAATTGACATAGAAATTTTACCAACTGATTTCTCACCTACAATCCAAGATAATGTTATTAGTTAAAATATAGTGATGTAGTTTAATTTGATGAAAAAAAACCGGCCTCTTTGTCATTTTAAAAGGAGTATAAATTTCTTACCAAATGTCATCTTTATTCTGCTGAGATCTGGAAATAACTAATTCAGAATGATGATGTGAAATGTCCATGTCAGAAGCCACCGCCTCCTAAAAGCCCTGTATGTGTGTGTGTGTGTGTGTGTGTGTGTGAAAGCGCTTGTGTGTGTTCTTCAATGACTTTCATTATCTAAATATTATCTTGATTTGCCATGAATGGCATTTAAAAATAAACCCCCGCCTTCCATTTCTCTTGGCCTCTCTGTCTCTGGCTTCAGGACTGCAGTGCACCCGGACCTGGAGCTGGCCCTTGTTCTCAGAATTCCCTGGCAGTGAGCGCGTCCCTCGTCCTCCCTGCCATCTGGGGTGTCTCACCTTCCACCTTCGCAGGCGCTCTGTAATTATCATGTCTGTGGACTTCTTTTCTTTTCTCCGTCAGCGTTGACAAGAAGATGGACCCTCAGCTACAGAGGACGTGTCATTGTTCGTGAAGCACTTGCCCAACAGGAACTTCAACGTTAATTGTGAAAAAGCGGCATGGGGTAAGGATCTTTGATGAACTAAAATTACTGTTGTACCATGATGTTAAGGGCCTTTAATTTTGCCATCTGGGACTAATTGACAGAGAATGACTAGGAATTGCAGCTTCTCAAATTGGTGAACTTTGCATATGGACAATTAACTAAAAAAGAACAAGCCAGTTTGGAAAATTGTGGGTATTTCTGCAAATGAAATGTCTGCCTGCCTTTGGATTATGCAGTCATTTTTCCATCAAGAAGACTCATCAATTGGCCTGAACAGTAGTTCAGACTGTAGTCAAGACAAAAACCGGCATTTGGACCTAACTGAATTTCAGCATCCTCTGGAAACCACAGCCATCATCCTGGGATCTCTGGGTTTTCCCTGACACTTTCCCCCTGTATCTCCCATGACAACAAAGTATCACATTCCCATATCTCTGAGAAGAATGTGAATATCTCATCCATGAAATTTAGAAGCTACTCATCTCTAATAGCAAAACAAAAACTCATCACTGGACTAGGGATGGGGCTCTGTGGTAGAGTGCTTGCCTAACTTGAACTAAAGCCAGGGATTCAATCCCCAGCACTACGAAACAAAAACAGAAACAAACACACATAAAGACCTTATAATAACTATTTATAAGTATTTTATTTTTTTTAGAGAGAGCACGATACTGCTTGAGCCACATCCCCAGCCCCAAAGTATTTGTATTTTTAAGGTAAAAGGAATTGATTCACAATCTAGTCACAAATCGGTTCTTATTTTCACACACTAAAGAGAGCTCTATTGAGTAAAATGAGATAATTTGAAAAAAATCAATTTGTTAAGATCAATAAGTAAAAAAGTTATTCACACTGTTATTTTCAAACAGCATTTTATTTACCATTTTTAACCTTTTAACTCATATTTTCTCCTTTCCAATCAGGTGGTTTGAATAAATACACTGCCCAGATCGCCGGCACCTGAATTGTGTGTTATGGCTCTTCTGAAAAAAAAAAATATTGTTGATGCAGATTTGTTTTATTTCAAAACCAATGAAAATAAACACTCATTTTCTTTATAGACTTAGATAAAAGTGAATTTTTAAAAATGAACGAATTTGGTGTCAACATATCTTATGTACAGAGATATGATAAATTGTGATATAAAAGTGTATTAAGAATTGTAATGCAAATAATAATAATAATGATAATAATAATAGAGCTCATGTAAAAAAATAAATAAAAATAAACAAAAATAAAAATGAACTTGAATGAACTTGAAGATTCAACCATAAGATTAATATAT
>NW_026012416.1:0-2725 GCF_001458135.2 Marmota marmota marmota | reverse complement strand
AGGGGAGGGGAGGGGAGGGGTATAGTAGAGGATAGGAAAGGCAGCAGAACACCACAGACACTAGTATGGCAATATGTAAATCAATGGATGTGTAACTGATGTGATTCTGCAATCTGTATATGGGGTAAAAATGGGAGCTCATAACCCACTTGAATCAAAGGGTGAAATATGATATATCAAGAACTATGTAATGTTTTGAATAACCAACAATAAAAAATTAAAAAAAAAGATTAAAAAAAATATTAAAACAATCTCTCATAAATTCTTGAGGAATAAATAATTCACAGGAAAAAAGCAAATAATTTAAAAATTCACATATTCACATTTTTAATACACAAAAATATTTCAATAAAAAATAAAATAGTTTTAACTCATCAAACTGGTAGATATCACAATATAAAACTAACAGAAATTTAGGGGAAATTAATAGTTTTATTCTCTTAATAACAATGTGACTTAGTATTACTATTTTGAAGGCAATTGGGGAATAGTATTAAATGCGTATACCATTTCATTTAAAAATTCTTGTAAGTATATATCTTGAGCTTATATTTGCACATACACATTAAGAAACATAAATATAAGAAGGCTAATGAATTATTTGCTTTAAAAACAAAAAAATAGAAATGTCTAGTTGTTAATGGGAACAACAGTTAATTTTAATTTAGCTCATATTTACATTATATTTAAACTGACATTCATATACAGTAATATAAAACTTGAGATTGATTATATGTCAATATGAAACGGTATTGTGCAAATACTAAGAAAAACTAAAAGGCAAATTCAGAAGTGATATATTCCTGCTTATATCATTTATATAAAAACAAATACACCATATTTCTGAATATATTTGCATCACAAATCAAATTGATAATGATTAATGGTGTGATTAGGAGAAAAAGGTGGTTGATATTGTGACTTGTGGGTAAGAGACTGAAGAGAATTCCCCCTGCTGAAACAAATGAATATTTTTAATAAAATGAATTTTTAAACAGAAAAATATTTTTGTATGTTACTTGTAAAAAATAAGTTTATCTCTGTAGCTGTAAACTTCCATAATTTTAGCCATTCTGCCTTCCCTATTAAAAGGTGCTGATCATTCTTCTCTTCATCCAGAAGGGAAAAAGACGCCATGATTTAGGGTAGGTGGAATGTCATCAACCCCCAGGAACATTTCATTTCCTATTGTCTGAGACTCTAAACTTCATGTGCTATAACACTGGCCAGTATGTTACCTTCCATGGTAAAGAGACTCTGCAGTTGTAATTAAGGCTGCCCATCAGTTAACCTTCAATCAGAGAGATAATCCTGGATTATCTGAGCCGACTAAATGTAATCACAGGAACCTTAAAAGCAGAGGCAGAAGTGTGGGCGGTGTGGGGAAAGAGACAGGTAGAGAGACATGAAGTGGTTGGGGATTTGATATGCGACTGCTGGCTTGATGATTGAAGGAATACGAGTAAAGGAATGAATGAAATATCTAGGAGCACAGAGAAACCTTAGTTTACAGCCTGCAAAAACATGAGAATATGAGACCTACTATGACAGGTAATTGGAATCATTCAACAGCCTGAATGTGTTTGGAAACAGATTCTGTCTCTAGTAAGAGATTAGCCTATTGAACCCCTCAGTCCTTGTCTTGTGAGACCCTGAGCAGAAAATTCAGTTGGGCCCATGCACCTATCTGATCTACAGAATTGTGAGATAATAAATACATGTTGTTTTAAGCTACTATGATTTTTGCAATTTGTTACATGGCAACAGAAAATTAATAATCTATCAGAAAGGAAAAAAAAATCACATTACCTTAACTGTCCAATACCATGAACTTTTCCTCAAACTTTCTTTCTGCTAATGAAAGAGGTGTCATTACTTTGGCCTACATCTATGCTTTGAATTCCATTTCCTATTTTTTTCTAACAAATCCTGATTGCCCTTCTATTTCCAATTTATTCCTCACACTGTCTGTCTCATCTGCACATGAACTACTGGAGAACTTTCCACTTTACCTATTTCCCACTCACAACCTCAAACTTCCTCCCACTGTTTTCCTCTCTTATCTTTCATTTATCACTCATTCTTCATTCCAGCTCTGTTGCTTGGAATACAGACCCATTTATTAAACTTGCTCCTGGATAGATCTCTTTGGATGTCCCACAGGCAGCTATAACTGAACAGATCCAAGACATAATCATCCATTCTTGCTGTTTTTTAATCTCAGTGAGTGGCACCAACATCCATCCAACTGATCAAGGAAAAACCAGTATATCATATTATCCCTTGTATGTAGTAACTTATCATCCTTCATTGAGTATCCACACTGGAAATCTAACTGCCTTCATTCCTCTCCACATCTTTTGCCACTTTTCTGATTTACTTCATCATCATATATTGTCTGAATAATTAAAGTAGATTTCAAACTCATTTGTCTGCCAAAATCTCTTCTTCAAAAGACCTACACCATAATAAGTCCTATGTGAGATTTCTAATACAGTATTTGATTATATTACATTTAAACACTTAATATTCAGAAATGTTCAAAGCACTTGATGGGCTTTAATTTCTTTAATGCTGCCAACATCTCATAGATGAGGAAACTGAGGCCTGAAGATCTTAACTTGCCCAGATCAAATGCCAGCAAGCGATGAAGCCAGTTGTCAAATTTCAACACCATGGCTGTAGCTGTGTTTTAGTTAGCTTTTTTTTTTTTTTTTTTTTTTTT
>NW_026012415.1:0-2726 GCF_001458135.2 Marmota marmota marmota | reverse complement strand
ATATATATTCTAAGAGCTAAGCCTAAAAGAGTAAGCAAGGAAGAAAATGTTAAATGTTTTCAAAACCCATATGCTATTCTACTAATGAGATTGTCTTTAAAGTTAATAATGGTTTAAAATGTATAGCCTCACACAAGTAAAATTCTCCATTTTATGATTTCATTTTCTACAGTTTCAGTTGTGTTGTGGACTGATTCAAGAAGACAAAGAAAATACTTAGATTTAGATAAAAAAGTAAATATATGTGGAGATCACAAGAATTTTTTATGTTTAAGTATAAAGAATTTAAATTATTGAGCAAAAATTTAATTTGTTATAATCACTGTTGTCATTATTCTTTAAACTCATTTTCTTAAAAATCACATAACTCAAAATGAAGTTTAGTTAGTAGGAGCCAAATTCATTTATTTAGATTTAACAAACAATGTGTAAATAGTTTTACTTCTACATATAAAACAATAAATAGAAATAACAACTTAGGTAGTGAAAATACACTTGATATGCAGATAGGTTATTTCTTAACATATATTGTTTTCTATTTTATAAACAGGATCCAAAATTTCTCATAGAGCTATTTGATGCACTGGATGGAGATATACATGAGTGCTTTAGATATCTCTGTCTCTGTCTCTGTCTCTCTCTCTGTCTCTCTCTCTCTCTCTCTCTCTCTCTCTCTCTCTCTCTTTTGGCACAGAAGTGTTTTGCTCATTTAAACAAAATGTACCTTTTTATGTAGAATTTTGCATAATTTAATTTTTATTATATATATTACTTGGATTACAGACTCTGCTCTGTTTTTGGATACAATCCTGTAACATCAAGTACTATTTGTAAAACTTTTCCCTAATAGCATAGGTTCACATAGCCTAGTGAGCTTCACAGTGCACATCTGAGGTAAATATGCACTAATTGTGCATATAGTTATATGTTTCACAAGTGAAATAATACCCAGGGATTTCGGGGAGGACAAAGATTTACTGTTTTTACATGTTCGTGTGTGAGGTGCTTTGTTTTTCTAGTACTAGGTCTTACACATGCTAGGCACATGCTCTTCTGCAGAACTATATCCCCATTCCCAGTCCCTTTGATATTTATTTGAAATCAGGGTTTTGCTAAGTTGTCCAGGCTGGTCTCACACTGGCCTTCCCACTGCCTTTGCCACCTGGGTAGCTGGAATTTCAAGCCTGCTGCCACAACTGGCTACAAAGAAAACAATTCTGATTTTAGTCTGTAAAAGATGAGAAAAACGTTATCAGACATTCTGGGAAAAAAATCAACAACAAAACAGAACTGAGATTTGGTTGATACTTGGGTGGGATTCTGTCCACCGGTTTCCCTTAGTCCTAACTGCTTCTCAGGAGGATTCCCCTCTGAGGAATGAGCAGGGTTGTCTTCTGAATGACAACACACCACCACCAAGAACTGCACCTGGAGTTCAGGGCCTAGTACTGCTGCAGAGTCACATATATTCTAGAGTAAGATAATTCCAGAATGTACAAGCGCTGTAAAATAGCAGTTTCTTTCCTTTTTCTCTCTTTTGTATTGACCTTTAAATGACAAATTCCTTTTTATTTTGTTCTGGTACATTTAAAAAGAGTTGTTTAAGAAAAGCAGAAATATTATACAATGGAGAACAAATATATGCAATCTGTAAAACCAACTAAACTTCTCCGCCTTTTCACAGGAACGTTTATGGATCCTAGTTGATATTACCTATCTCCTCTTCTTCTAGCTTTAAAATTCTTTGATTTTGACAGATAAACATATATTTAAAGATGATAGTGATTACTCTTATCAAATTTAATTTACTTTGCATAGTATCTATAATGTCAAATAATCCATGCATGGGCAGAAAATGGATGACTTACCTAACATAAAAAGAAATATAATTTCATACAACCAATGCACAAATACAGAATAATACAGAATAACGACATAGAGTGGGGGAAAATGATCCACAGAAAATTAAACTATCTTGTTGACAAACACACTGCTAGAAGCTTAGGCAAAATTCCCCATCATGCACAATTAATGTTTATGGATATTATTACTTAGTTGGGTCAGTAAATTTATTCAGAGCTTCAAATTGTATTTAGGGTATATAATTAAAGAATATACATTCTAGTGGATAATTGAAGTATCATGTTACCTTAGACAAATTAAGTTATCTAATCACTATGATTATTCATATAGGTATTTAGAAAATCTGAATTATCTTCTCTATTCAAAAAATTCAATAACATAAGCAATTACCACTAAACAAAATCAGGTGTCTTTGCATTTTATTTAAGTTTGATTTTCCTGCAACAATTCAACAAAATATGTAAACAATTTCCCATTGTTCAGTGCAAACCTGGGTAACTTTAGCTGCCTCTCCATGGGTATTCCTTCAAGAAGCCACAACATAAATCACATTTCTATAGGACACAACTTCACAATCAAAATGAGAAAAACCATATATGCATTTTATTAATGCTGATAGTTGCTCAAAAGTTATCAACCTTGCAATCAGCAAAAATGACCCACAACCCCTGTACTCAGAAACAAACCAAAATCCAAACATAATTTGTACTTCAATGGTAAATAATCATTTTAGTATTTGGATAAACTGTAATCACAATTTTATCACTTTTTTCTATGTGTTAGTATCTGCCAGTTTATTGTAAAGTGGTTCAGCCTCCTTTGAACCAATATCCCCAAAATGTGAGGTTCAAGATATATATATA
>NW_026012414.1:0-2726 GCF_001458135.2 Marmota marmota marmota | reverse complement strand
GGTTGAGTGAGATAATTCAAGAAAAATGCACACGATCAGAACAACCGGTCCCCATCACAGATATTATTGTTTTTATTTTAATGGTGCAGAGAGCCCTGAAGAATTCAGCCATTGTTTCTAAGTCCCTGCTCTCAAAGGAGACTTGAGTTGTTGAGGCCTGAACTCTCTTTACTCTGTTTGGCCAGAAGGGCAGGTTCTGATATTTCCAATCCTTGAGCTACTGTGAGAGCAAATAGTCCCGAACAAGCCCTTTCAGAGAAGAGAATAAAGTGGATTCTGAAGATAAGTCCTTCCAGAAGGACTGAAGTCTCCTTGCCTCCCCAACCCCTCATTTGTTCTTACGCCTCAGGACCTGGGAGTAGTGTTGCCACTGTTATTTTTTTTGGGGGTGGGGTGGGGTGGGTACCAGGGATTGAACTCAGGGCACTCGACCACTGAGCCCTATCCCCAGCCCTATTTTGTATTATATTTAGAGACAGGGTCTCACTGAGTTGCTCAGGGCCTTGCTAAGTTGAACTCTGGATCCTCTTGCCTCAGCCTCCCCAGCCACTGGGATTATAGGCGTGGGCCACTGTGCCTAACACCACTGTTATTTTGATGGCTGAAATTGTTCTTTTCTAGTCGATGGTGTCATTACCGAGAAAATGAGGAACAACAAAACAAACCCCGTGACAATGAATCTTCAGTTGCCTGGCCCCAGAGAGTTAATTTCTCATCCTGTGAGCTGCTTTCCTGTTCGGGACATCTTTCATTTAGGTGGCTTTCCTACTGATGGTCCTGGCTGCCTAGCAACCACCATCTCCAAACCTCTCCTGCTTCTCCGAAGGAGTTTGTTCATATCAGTGCCATCCATTTTTTTTTTCTTTTTTAAATTTAAAGAATACTTCATTTTGTGAAAAATCAAACCTCATAACATGTAGTTCGAAGGGTGCATTGTTTCAAACAGTTGTTCACAACAGTGTAATGCTGAAATTAAGTTTGGAATTCTGAATTTTGAGTTGTTGCAAATATAAAAGCGGGAGTCTTTTAAAAAAAAATCATATATATTTTTATAGAACCAGACCTTGGGCTTGTGAGCACTCCCGGGTAATTTAACTACCAATCATCCCCGTCTTTCCTCCATGAGGCAGACACCATTATTCCTGTGTTTGCCCCTAAAAGTAAATATGTGATAGATTTGCCGGCAGTTCCTGAATACTAATATTCTACATTGTTCTACAGAAACAGCAGAGATCAATTCCATCTTATTTATATGGGTAGAAAGGGAAGGTGTAAATTAAATTAATCAGAACACGATGATTCATGACAAAATCAATAAATTTAAAGGTCACTAATTTCTTCAAATGATTTTTTTGGGTACTTACTTTGCAATCCTCCTGGGTTTAATCTTCTCTATTAAATTATCTCTGGGTATATACAATGATGAAGTCAGTAGCACTGGTATAATTAACTTCCGATATTAATCCTCTCATGGATTTTTTTTTTTTTTTTACCCTGGCTTTTTGTAATCGTTTGATTCTTACCTGCATTAGAAACCCTGACCTTATCTTTCCTCTTTGGCAAGAGCTTTCCCTTACAAATGCAATACAGGGAGCAGAAAAGCAATAGACGAAGTTACGGAAACCTCAACTCCCAGGCTGGGACTAAACCTCTTGAATCTTCTAAGCCTCAGCCTTCCTATCTGTGAGATGGGATAATATCAGTACCTGTGACATAGAGTTATGAGAGTCAAAAGACGATGCATTGGAAGCACCTGATAGAATCACTGAAAGGTAGTATGAATGAAAAGTGCTTTGATAAGACATTGTACCGTCACATACAGTCAGGGGAACAGATGTTCCAGTATTTCATTTCTTTTTCTTTCTACACATCTTGATCCCTAACACAAAAAAATGTCCATCCTCACCACTAATAAACTAACACATTTATCCCTGTTCTCAGGGGAGAGTCAGCATGCTTTTCTAAATGCAACTCATTTTTCTTTTTATTTATTTTTTTATTTGGTACCAGGTATTGAACCCAGGGGTGCTTTTAACCACTGAGTCACATCTTTTTACATTTTATTTAGAGACAGGGTCCTCCTCCTCCCCATCCCTTCTCCTCTTCCTTTCTCCTTCCTCCTCTCCTCTTCCTCCTCCTCTTCCTCCAGCTCCTCTTCCCCCTCCTTCATCATAGTGAGCATTTACTGAGCATCCATCCCGTATAGAGCCGGCTGCAAGTGAGCAGCTGAGGCCCGGTACTTGGTGGCATGAGGAATCTCTCCAGGGAATCAGCTATATCGTTCCAATATTTTTCTTTCTCTTTATTGTCCAATAAAACAGTATTTCATTTCCCCGGAGGGTTCTGGCTTCACAATCGACAGCATCGGGACCATTTCTACAGCATCGGGCTTTGACTTTGAGAGTGAAACCAGAAGGTAAAGAGTGCTCCTGAGTTTTCATTGGTAATGTGGGTCCTTTGGTTCCTATTTCTCTGTTGTGAAATATTTCTCCCCATCCAGTCTTAATATACTCCCCAATATAAAGGTGCCTTGGAGATGTCTTAAAAATGAAATCAGAACTGGCACATTCCTGTAATCCCAGCGGTTCAGGAGGCTGAGGCAGGAGAAGAGCAAGTTCAAAGCTAGCCTCAGTGAATTGTTGAGGCCCTAAGCAACTTAGCAAGACCCTTTCTCTCAATAAAATATAAAAAAGGGCTGGGGATGCGGCTTAGTGGCTAAGTGCCCC
>NW_026012413.1:0-2726 GCF_001458135.2 Marmota marmota marmota | reverse complement strand
TTGACTTTTATTTTTTTGTTAGAGAGAGAGAGAGAGAGAGAGAGAGAGAGAGAGAGAGAATTTTTTAAATATTTATTTCTTTTTTAGTTCTCGGCAGACACAACATCTTTGTTTGTATGTGGTGCTGAGGATAGAACCGGGGCCTCACGCATGCCAGGTGAGCACGCTACTGGCTTGAGCCACATCCCCAGCCCCCCCCCTTTTTTTTTTAATATGTGGTGCTGAGAATCAAACCCAGTGCCTCACATATGCTAGGCAAGTGCTCTACCACTGAGCCACAACCCCAGCCCTCCTCCCTGTTTTTTGATGTCCTTGATAGTTGTTTTTTTTTTTTTTGAGGAGTACTGGTTAGCTATATTTTAGAATGCCTTTCTATTGGAATTTGTCTGACATTGTTTTTTTTTTCCCCCCAATACTAGGGATTGAACCCAGGAGTGCTCCACCACTAAGCTACATCCCCAGATTCCAGTCCTTTTAATTTTTTTATTTTGAGGCAGGGTCTCATTAAATTGGCCTTGAACTGGAGTAATTCCTGCTTCAGCCTTCTCAGTAGCTGGGATTACAGGCATACACTACAATGCCTGACCTGATGTTTTTCTTACTATTAGACTGGGGTTATAGGTTTTTAGGAGGTAGATATCATTTCTTTCTTTCTTTCTTTTCTTCCTTCCTCCTCTCTTCCTCCCCTCCTCTCTTTCTCTTCTCTTTTGACAGGGTCTTTCTATGTTGTCTAGACAGATATGTACCATCATGCCCTGCTTGGAGGAAGATCGTTTGCATCACATATCAAATGTACATACCATGATCAAGATTGGTAACTGTTGATGTTGACCTTGATAACCTGGCTGAAGTAGTAATACTTCAGTTTGTTTTTAGTTTCACAACAGCAAAGCTTCCTCTCTTTCACCCTTCCCATACTGTACTCTTCAATTAGTTGCTATGCATAGCCCACACATGAGGAAGGGGAGTTATGCTCTCCCCTGCTTATAGGTTATGATTTAACAATGAAAATATCAGGTCCTATATCTTTTCAAAATTGGTCATGCTTTGCAATCCTAGCAGCTGCTCGGAGGTGGAAAAGTAGTCCACACCTCCCACCCTACATCCTAGAGCCTCACTTTTCTCATCTGTAAAATGGGAATTGATGATCTTTCACCAGTTATCATTGTAGGGAGTTGTCAGTCAGTCCCTGGTTGTCAGAATCAATTCCCTTGGCCATCTCCACTTCGCTGCGAAACTCCAGGCCCGGGAAGGGGCGGTGCCTAGCCTAGGGTCTCATCTCGGCCTCGCCCAGCCCAGGCCCGCCCAGCCGCAGGTAGCTGGGTGCATTTCCGCCCGCCAGAGTTATTTGCATGCTGCTGGGGTTCCTAGTGCTAACTGTCTACCGAGCCCTTATGAGTTTGACCTCGACGCCCCAGAACATGCGGCCCAGCCCGCCCACCGTGAGTGCGTGGCTTCGCTGGGCGGACGGGTGGGCTGGGGCTGCTATATTCCCTCTCCTTTCCGTTCTGGCTCTCTCCCGCCACCTGGGTTTTCCTTCGCTTTTTTTTTTTTTTTTTTTCCCGTCTGTCTCCCGTTTCTAGTGGCGTTGTCTCCCTCTCTCTGCCTTCGGCTGGGCTCTCTCCTTTGTCCTCGGTGGCTGTCCGTCCTGCTTTGCTCTTTCTGCTTTCGCGCCTTGGTCCCTATTTGGCTCTGTGCAGACTCTCCTCTTTGCGCTTTTTCTTTTCCTTCCTTCCTTTTCGTTTCCTCCGCTGGAGATTGAACCCAGGGCCTTGCACATGCTGGGCAAGCACTCTACCCCTGAGCTCCATCTCTAGCTCTTTATATTTTATTCTGAGACAAGGTCTCGCTTCAGTTGCTGAGGCTGTCCTGGAACTTGCCATCCTGCGGCCTCGGCCTCTGTAGGCGCTGGGATTACCGGCGTGCACTACCGCACCCGCTTCGCCGCCCTCCCTCTCCACTTGATTTTTGTGTCCTTTGTTTTGGTTCCACTCTGTGTGTGGCGTGTCCCCCGGGACCCCCATCCCCATTCCCCTGGCTCTGGTGTAGTGCTCTGTTCTTATTCTGTCTCTCCCTTTCCCCTGCCCGAGATGGGGGAGTCTATTCAACCAGCCCAAGGGAATCCCATGGGATTCCCCCATTTCCAGCCTGCCTTTGTCTGCCCTCTGCCTGGATCTTGAGTCCCCCTGTAACGAAAAGCTTGGTCCTTGTCCCCAATGCCAATCAATGCCAATTTAATAATGAGGACACGTTTGAGAAAAAGGGAAAAGAAGGTTTAGTGCTTTGCTAGCAAAGGAGAAACTCAGGGGACTCCTGTCCCCAAAGCTGTGACTCTCTGGATCAGTGTGTGTGTGTGTGGGGGGGGTGAGGGTGTTTAAAGAAACACTTCAAGTATTACATTCCAGGTGTGCTCTGATAGGGGTCCCAGGGTACCCTAATATTCACTTCCCAGATCCTCAGCAGGTATCTCTTCCAGTAGTGGGAGTGTTCAAGGGTAATTAACTAGGGGATATCTCCTAGTTAGGATATCACTGTCTCCCTAATCTTGTTAGGGAGGGGGAGAGGGGAGAAGAGAGAAAAAAAACATTAAAAAACAAAAAAGCCTTTGAGCAATTAGGGCTTTATTCAGAAGGCAAGGGATCACTGTTATACCCCTGCTTGCTTATTTGTCCCCAGGAATTGGGAGAGGGAGTTTGGAAAGAGTATTGAAAAAAAAAAAAAAAAAA
>NW_026012412.1:0-2726 GCF_001458135.2 Marmota marmota marmota | reverse complement strand
GGGTTATTGTTTGGGTTAGGGTTTGTGTTTGTGTTAGAGTTAGGTTAGGGTTAGAGTTAGGCTTAGGCTTAGTGTTCGACAGAGATTTAGGATTTGTGTTAGGGTTATGTTTAGGTTAGGGTTAGGTTTTGTGTTAGGGTTAGGGTTAGGTTAGGTTTAGGTTTTTGGTTAAAAATATGGTTAGGTTTAGGGATACTGTTAGTTTTGCTGTTAGGGTTAGGATTAAGGTTAGTGTTTGTGTTAGGTTTTGGGTTGGTGTTTATATTAGGTTTAGGGTTAGGGTTAGGCTTAGTGTTAGTTTTAGTATTAGGGTCTGTGTCAGGGTTGTGGTTAGTGTTAGGGTTGGGATAACAATTAGAATTAACTTTCTGGTTAGGGTTAGGGTTAGGTTTAGTGTTATGTTTTGGGTTACACTTAGGGTTTGTGTTAGATTTTGGGTTAGGTTTAGGGTTAGTGTTAGGGTTGGGTTTGAGTTAGTGTTAGTGTTATGGTTAGCATTAGGGTGAGGTTTAGGGTTAGTGTTAGGGTTAGCCTTAGTGTTAGTGTTAGGGTTAGGGTTAGGGTTAAAGTTTCTGTTAGGATTAGTGTTAGGGTTACGATTATGGTTATGGTTAGGGTTAGTGTTAGGTTTAGGGTTACTGTTATGTTTAAAGATAGGGTTACATTTAGGGTTAGGGATAGGTTTAGTGTTAGTGTTAGCGTTAGGTTTAGGTTTAGGGTTACTGGTAGTTTTAGAATTCGGTTTAGGTAAGGTGTTACTGTTAGCGTTATTGTTAGGATTATGGTTATTGTCAGGATTAGGGTTATGGTTAGGGTTAGGTTTAGTATTAGTTTTAGGGCTTAGGTTAGCATTAAGGTTAACTTACAGTTAGGGTAATGATATTTTTATGTTTAGGGTTCAATTTATGTTTAGGGTAATGGATAGGTTAAGTTTAATGATAGTGCTAGGGTCAGGCTGAGGATTAGAATTAGGGTTTGGATTAGGGTTTGGGTAATGTATAGGGTTAGAGCTAGGGTTAGGGCTAGGTGTATGGTTAGAGTCAGGACTATGAGTATGGTTAGGTTTAGGTTTAGTGGAAGGATTAAAGTTAGGGTTTGATTTATGTTAGGTTTAGGACTAGGTTTAGGCTTTGAGTTAGGGTTAAAGCTAGTGTTGGGTCTTGGATTATGGCTATGTTTTGGGTTACATTATGGCTTTTCTTAGGGATACGCTAATGTAAGAATTAAGGGCTAGTTTTTGGGTTACATTTGGAACTGAGTCTAGTTTTAGGGTTTGGTTGAGATTTAGGGTGATGTTTTTTACTAGGTTTAGTGTTAGGGTTTGAGTCAGGGTCAAGTTTTGTTTTATGATTAGGGATAGGACTCAAATTAGGGGTAGGCATAGGGCTAGATGTAGGTTTAGGATTTGGTTTAGGTTAAGAGTTAGGGTTAGTCCTATGGCTCGGTTTTGTTTTAGGACTAAAACTAAAGTTAAGGGTAGTTTTATGATTAGTGTTAGTGTTATTGCTATTGATAGGGTGAGTTTAGGCTTAGGAGTAGATTTAGAGTTATGGTTAATTCTAGAGTTAGGGCTATGGCTACTGTGAGAGCTAAGATTAGTTCTAGTGTTTGGGTTATGGTAAAGGATAGGGTTAAAATTAGGAATGGGGCTATGACAAGAGTTATATTTAGTCTTAGGTCTAGAGTCTTGGTTAGGGTTAAGGCTAAATTAGGGCTAGGAATAGGTCTAGGCTTAGTGTTAGGCTTAGGCCTAGGATTAGGGCTATTTAATGGTTAGGTTTAGGTTTAGGTTTAGGGGAAGGGCTACTTGTTTGATTTCCACCTCCATTTTTATTTACCCATAAGTGACAAAATGAAGTGAAATCTTAAAATGCAATGTGTTCATGATAGTGAATCATTGAATTGAGAAGAACATAACTTGGGAGCATACTAAGGCTCAATAAAGGATGACTCCTGCCCAGTATCAAAGAAATTTGAACAAAACTAACTCTAACCCTACAATTACCTCTAACCCTAGATCTAGCCGTAATCCTAAACCTAACATTAACCCTAACCTGATTAGAGAACCATTGATCCTAGAATTCCCGCCCTTCAGGAGCCTTGAGGGGCAAGCTAAGTGATGAATCCTATGCAACATCAAACAAATCTGACCAAATAAATGTGGGACGTATTTCAGTACATGCATATTTTCCTGTATTATCCTAAAGGGCTCTCAAATTAAGTTGTTTTTGCATGCTTAAGCATAGGCCTACTTTTACAAGGAACATACCAGAGTCACTACAGAGAAATGATGGTGTGTGTAAAGCTTCAAGCAGCTAGCACAAATACTGTTTTATTTTCAACTCCATTAACTTTCTCATATAGGTCAAAATTAAGTGAAATCTTAAAATACAAAATGTTGCTGACAGCAAACCAGTGAATGGAGAAGGCCTAAACCTGGGGAACAGAGCAAGTGAAAAGATAAGTCCTTCCAGTATCAAAGAATTTTGAATAAAACTAACTCTAACCCTAACACTAGCACTAACTCTAGCTCTTCCCCTAACCCTAACGTTTTTATGAAACCTTTGACCATAGAATTTCCAAACTTGGGCAGCCTAGTAGGGAAAGCTAAGGGATGAATGCTGCACAGTATCAAAGAAATCTGTCCAAAAAATGATGGAGTATATCAGTATATGCATATTTCTCTGCAATCCCTTAAAGGACTCTTGGATAAAGTTGTTTATACC
>NW_026012411.1:7621-13412 GCF_001458135.2 Marmota marmota marmota | reverse complement strand
GAGTTAGGTTAGGTTTAGGATTATGTTTAGTGTTAGTATTAGGTTTAGGGTTAGGGTTAGGTGTAGTTTTGTGTTAGTTTTAGGACTAGGTTTAGTGTTATGTTTAGGGTTAAGGTTAGTGTTAGGGTTAGGGTTAGGGTTAGCATTATGTGTAGGGTTACTGTTCAAGTTAGGTTTACTGTCTGGATAGGTTCAGGGTTTGAGTTAGGGTTAGTGTTAGGGTTATCATTAGAATTAGAATTAGGGTTAGTGATATTGTTAGGGTTAGGATTAGGGTTAGGGATAGTCTTTGGTTTAGAATTAGGATTAGGGTTACGTTTAGGGTTAGGGTTAGTGTTTGATTTAGGGTTAGGGTTAGGGTTAGTGTTAGGTTTAGTGTTAGAGTTAGGGTTGCATTTAGTTAAGGTTTAGTGTTTGGGTTAGGTTTAGTGTTTATGTTAGTCTTAGGGTTAGGGTTTGCATTAGGGTTACTGTTAGGTTTAGGATTAGGGTTAGGGTTAGGTTTAGTGTTAGGGTTAGTTTTTGTTTTAGGGTAGGGTTAGTGTTAAGGATAGTGTTAGGGTTAGTGTTAAGTTTAGGTTTAGAATTAGGGTTAGGTTTAGTGTTAGTATTATGGTTAAGTTTAGGTTTAGGGTTAGTATTAGGGTTAGGTTTAGAATTAGGTTTAAGTATTGGGATTAGGGTTAATGTTAGTGATAGGGTTAGAATGATGTTTAGAGTTAGTGTTAGGTTTACTTATGGGTAGAGTTAGGGTAATGTCAGGATTAGAGTTAGGATTAGAGTTAAGGTTAGTGTTAGGGTTAATGTTAGAATTAGGGTTAGGTTTAGTCTTAGTTTTAGATTTGGGTTTAGGTTTAGGGTAAGTGTTAGGCTTAGGGTTAGGCTTAAGTTTAGGTTTAGTGTAAGGGTTAGCATTATGTCTAGGTTTAGGGTTAGTGTTACAATTAGGGTTAGGGTTAGGGTTTGTGTTAGGTTTAGGGTTAGATTTACAGTTAGATTTACAGTTATGAATCAGATTAGGATTAAGTTTGGATTAGGTTGAGAATTAGTTTTAGGGTAAGGTTTACTCTTATAATTAGGGTTAGGGTTAGTGTTAGGGTTAGTGTTAGAGTTACGGATGGGGTTTAGGATTAGGGTTAGTGTTAGGTTTAGGGTTACTGATAGAGTGAGTGTTAGAATTAGAATTTCTGTTAGGGGATGGGTTAGGTTTAGGGGTAGTTTTAGTGTTAAGTTTAGTGTTAGGGTTAGGTTAGTGTTAGGAATATTGTTAGGGTTAGTGTTAGGGTTAGGGTGAGGGTTAGAGTAAGGGTTAATTTTAGGGCTAGGTTTAGTTTTAGGGTTCGTGTTAGAGTTAGATGTAGGGTTAGGTTTAGTGTTAGGATTATGGATATGGTTACGGTTAGTGTTAGCATTAGGTATAGGGTTACGGTTAGGTTTAGGTTTATGTTTAGGTTTAGAGTTAGAGTTAGTTTTAGGATTAGATTTATGGTTATGGTTATGGTTAGGGTTAGCTAAGGGTTAGGGTTAGTGTTAGGGATAGTGTTATGGGTAGTGTTAGGGTTAGGGTTAATTTTAGGGTTAGAGTTAGGTATAGGTTTAGGGTTAGTTTTGGGGTTAGAATTAGTGTTAGGTTTAGGGTTAGGTTTAGGTTTAGGGTTAGCTTTAGTATTAGTGTTATAGTTAGGGTTCAGGTTACATTTAGAATTAGGTTAGGGTTAGGGTTTGTGTTAGGTTTAGGGTTATGGTAAGGGTTAGTTTTAGGTTTAGGGTTAGGATAGAATTAGTACTTTTGTTAGGGTTAGGGTTATGGTTAGGCTTAATGTTAAGGTTAGGATTAGGGTTAGTTTTAGGGTTAGGGTTAGGGTTAGGTTCTGGGTTAGTATAGGATTAGAGTTAGGGTTAGGTTTTGTGTTAGTGTTAGGTTTAGGGTTATGTTTTGGGGTAGTGTTGGGGTTAGGCTAGGGTTAGTGTTAAGATTAGTATTAGGGTTAGTGTTAGGTTTAGGTTTAGTGTTACTTTTCATGTTAGTATTAAATTGGTTTTATGGTTCGTGTTAGGGTTAGGTTTAGGGTTGGGTTAGGATTAGGGTTAGGATTAGCGTTAGTGTTAGTTTTGGGTTTCAGATTAGAATTACAGTTAGTGTTAGCTTAAGGATTAGGGTTAGGTTAGTGTTAGATTTAGGGTTATGATTAGGGTTAGGTTTACTGTCAGGGTCAAAGTTAGGGTTTGGGTTAGGGTTAGGTTTCGTGTTCGGGTTAAGGTTATGGTTAGGTTCAGGGTTAGTTTTAGTGTTATGGTTAGGGATAGGGTTAGTTTAAGTTTTAGGGTTTGGGTTAGACTTAGGGTTAGGATTAGTGTTAGAGTTAGGGTTAGGGCTAGGGTAAGTGTTAGGGTTAAAATTATATTAGGGTTAGGGTTTGTGTTAGGGTTAGAGTTAGGGTTAGGTTTAGGGTTATGGATAAAATTAGGGTTAGTGTTAGGGTTAGGGTTAGGTTTAGGGTTAGAGTTAGTTTTAGTGTTAGGCTTAGGGTTAGTTTTAGTGTTAGGTTCAGTTTTAGGGATAGGGTTAGCGTTAGTGTTAGGCTTAGATTTAGGATTAGTGTTAGGGTTAATGTTAGTGTTAAGTTTAGGTTTTTAGTTATGGTTAGTGTTAGAGTTAGGGTTAGCATTAGACTTATGGTTATGTTTAGGGTTAGAGATAGGGTTAGAGTTAGGTTAGGTTTAGGGTTAATATTAGGTTTATTGTTATGGTTAGAGTTAATGTTAGAGTCTGTGTTAGGCTTAGAGTTATGCTTAGGATAGGGTTAGTGTTAGGGTTAATGTTAGGGCTAGGTTTAGGTTCAGTGTTAGGATTATGGATAGTTTTATGCTTAGCATCAGTGATAAGAATAGGCTTAGTGTTAGGTTTAGTGTTAGGGTTAGTGTTATGGTCAGGTTTAGGGTTAGAGTTAGGGTTAAAGTTAGGGTTAGGTTTAGTGTTAGAATAATTGTTAGGGTTAGGATTAGGGTTAGGCTTTGTGTTAGGCTTAGGGTTAGGTACAGGATAAGGGTTAGTGTTAGTGTCAGTGTTAGGGTTAGGGTTAGGGTTAAAGCTAGGTTTAGAGTTAGTGTTAAGTTTACATTTAAGGTTAGTGTTAGTGTTAGGGATTGTGTTAGGGTTACAGTGAGTTTTAGGTTTAAGGTTACAGTTAGGGTTAGGTTTATGGGTAGGTTAAGTTATGGTTAGGGTTTGTGTTAGGATTAGGGTTATGGTTCTGGTTGCAGATAGAATAAGGTTTTGGATTAGGCTTAGGTTTAGGATTAGGTTTAGGGATAGGGTTTGGACTAGTGTTAGGTTTAGAGTTCGGGTTAGGGTAAGGGTTATGTTTACAGTTAGGGTTATATTTATGGATAAGGCTAGGTTTAGTTTTATGGATAGGGTTAGGGTGGAGTTTGGTTTAGATTAAGATTTAGATTTATGATTAGGTTTAGGGTTAGGGTTTTCTTTTAGAGTTAGGGTGTTGGTTAGGGTTAGTGTTAAGTTTAGGTTTGAAGTTAGCGTTAGGGTTAAATTTTTGTGTTAGGGTTATTGTTAAGGTTACGATTAAGTATAGATTAAGGGTTAATTTGAAGTTAGGTTTATTGTTAGGTTTAGAGTTAAAGTTTAGTTTAGGTTTAGTGTTAGTGTTAGGGTTAGTGTTAGGGTTAGGTTAACGGTTAGTGTTAGGGTCAGGGATAAACTGAGTTTTAGGGTTAGGGTTAGGTTTAGGATTTTGGTTAGAGTTAGGTTTAGGGTTAAGTTTAGGGTTAACGTTAGAGTTAGGATTAGGTTTAGGTTTAGGTTTAGTGTTAGGTTAGAGTTTCGGTTAGAGTTAGGGTTAGTGTCAGGGTTAGGGTTAGGCTTATGTTGAGGATTAGGTTTATGGTTAGGGTTAGTGTTAGCATTAGTGTTAGGATTAGTGTTAGAGTTAGAGTTAGGGTTATGGTTAGGGTTAGGTTTAGTGTTAGGTTTAGGTTTGGGGTAAGATTCAGGGTTAGTGTTATGATTAGTGTTAGTGTTATATTTATGTTTAGGGTGAGGATTCGGCTCAGGTTTAGGCTTACAGTTAGGGTACGTGTAAGTTTTAGGGTTAGTATTATATTTAGGTTTAATGCTAGGGTTAGGATTATGATTAGAGTTAAGGTTGGGCTTAGTTTTAAAAACAGAGTTAGTGTTGGTGTTTGGGTTAATGTTAGGGTTAGGTTTAAACTTCAAGTCAGGATTGCAGTTAGAATTAGGGTTAGAGTTTCGGGTTAGGTTTAGGGTTAGTATTAGGTTTAGTCTTAGGGTTACAGTTAGGGTTAAGGTTAGGATTAGATTTTGGTTTAGGGTTGTGTTAGGGTTAGGGATATTATTAGGTTTAGGTTTAGGTTAGGGTTGGGGTTAGAAGTAGGGTAAGGACTAGGCTTAGGTTTAGGGATAGGATTAGTTTTAGTGTTTGGGTTGGTGTTAGGCTTAGAATTATGTTTAATGTTAGAATTAGGTTAGTGTTACAATTAGGGTTAGTTTTAGGGTTAGAATTACTTTTAGTAAAAGTGTTAGGCTTAAAGTTAGGGTTAAGATTAGGGTTAGTGTTAGATTTATGGTTAGGTTTAGGGTTTGGTTTTGTGTTACATTTAGGGTTTGGCTTAGGTTTAGTTTTAGTGTTAGGGTTAGTGTAATGGTTAGGGTTAGGTTTAGTGTTAGATTTAGGGTTAAGTGTAGGTTTAGGGTTAGGTTAGGTTTAGTATATGCATTAGGGTTAGGTTTAGCATTAGGGTTAGTTTACTGTGTAGGATTATGGTTTCACTTAGTGTTAGGTTTAGGATTAGGGTTGGGTCTAGGGTTTGGTTTAGTGTTAGGGTAAGGTTTATGGATAGGGTTACTGTTAGGGTTAGGGTTAGGTTTAGGGTTACTGATAGTGTTATGGCTATGGTTAGAGTTAGGGTTAGGTTAATTGTTAGGTTTATGGTTATTGTTAGGTTTAGGATTAGGTTAGTTTTAGGGTTTCTGTTAGGTTTAGGGTTAGGGTGAGTGTTATGGATAGGTTTAGGGTTAGGAATAGGGTTAGATTTATGATTAGATTTATGTTTAGTGTTTGTATTAGTTTTAGGGTTAAGGTTAGGTTTAGGGTTAATGTTAAGGTTAGTGTTAGGGTTAGCGATATCACCAGGCTTTGGATTTTAAAACTGTAAAGCAGTTAAAGAAGCTGTAGCAGCCTATGGTCCTCAAGCCCATTTAACTGTAAGCATGGTTGAATCCATTGCAATTTTAAACTTGACACCATCAGATTGGGCTAGCATGTGCAAAGCTGTGCTAAATGGAGGACAATATCTGTTATGGAAAGCTACTAATCAGGGATTGTGTGTGGAGATGGCCAAGCAAAATGCAGCAGCCTGGTATCCACAGAGAAATCTAGATATTTTGCTAGGAGAGGGACCTTATGAGGGTCAGCAGCAACAAGCTGGATATGATCCTGCCATATACTTACAAATCCATTCATCTGTGGTTAAGGCATGGAAGACTTTACAAGGTCATGGAGATTTACAAGGTCAATTATCTAAGGTAATACAAGGAGCTAATGAACCTTATGCTGAGTTTCTGGATAGGCTTATGCAAACAGCAAGCAGAGTCTTTGGGGTTGTAGAACAAGCAATGCCATTAATTTTAAAAAAAAAACTAGCTTATGAACAAGCCAATAGTTTGTGTAGGGAGGCTATTCGAACTTGGAAATATAAAGACTTAAATGCATACATTAAATTGAGTAGAGATATTAATGAACCAGTGGTACAG
>NW_026012411.1:0-3369 GCF_001458135.2 Marmota marmota marmota | reverse complement strand
GGACAATGGAAAGGTCCTGACCCAGTGATTGTCTGGAGCCGGGGGTCTCTATGTGTGTTTCCACAGGAAGAACGGCAGCCTATTTGGATTCCAGAGAGACTAACTAAAGAGATTTCTACAAACCAAAAAGACGAAGATTTGGCTCATATCCATAACAGCTGATATCCAGAACTCCAGTTTAGCTATCCTTACTTCTGTGACAATGGTTCTCCCACACCTGGTGGCTAATGAATAATGAGCACAATTGAGGCCTATTTCAAATATAAAAAAAATCTTGAGGCTTACTGGTGAGAATACCATAAAACCCATATGCAAGTTACAGGAAGAAGGATGAAATATCAAAAGAAGAGTCAAACCCAGGTGGTAGCCAAGATGCTTTTTTCAATATCTATTTTATTATGCCCTCTCCCCACTTCATGGAGTTCTATTTTATTGTTTGAGCTTATAATTTTGATCCTACAGATCTAGGTTAATGTTTTTCTGATCAGTTCTATTTTTTGATCAACTGTGGAGTTTTTAAAAATTTCAATGGAGAATTCACCTGTGAAAAGCTATAAGGCCTTTACTATTGTGTTATGTGTGCACACTTGTGTTATGTGCTGTATGTCTGTAAATATGTATGTCCATATGTCATACACATGATATGAAAATTGGCAGATATATGAAGAGTGCTCATGAAAAATTAAAAAAATGTACCCAAATCTCTTTTATTCACATGATTTAAGCAGTTCAATTTAAATTGTGTAAACAGATGAAAGTAAAGATGTCTTTAAATTTAAGCTTACAAGTTTTTCTAGGTGTTCCAAAAAACTAATAAAATGTTGATGTCTATGAAATAATCTACCTAAATTCAGATATTTACAATGATTGTTTTAAAATGTGAACAAAACTCCTGTTTGTTTACTTTCACCTTTCCTTTTCATTATATCTAATAATTTCCTTTTCATTATATCTAATAATTTCATTATATCTGTTCAGGATAATGTACTAAATTGCTGGAATGCTACACAATTTTCTTTAGCCATCATTGCCAGAATTCCTATCTTCATCCCAGTGCCAGTTAAGACAAAAATAGAAGAATTTCCAGTATTACTGAAAACCAAACAAGACTTTGGAATTACAGTTACCATCATCACAGCTGTTGCTGTTTCTACTGCTGCTGCTGCAGCTTCTACGATAGCTATCACAGAAACTGTACAAACTGCTGCATAAATAAATAATGTAACTCAACAATAGTGCAAGCTTTACAAACACAAAACATTATTAATTATCATCTTAGAAACGAAATTCTGATGCTCAACCAAAGTGTCGATTTACTTCAAGAAGAAATAGACATATTAATGGATTCCTCTGCTTTAAGCTGCTTACAGAACTTACCTGGACTGTGTATCACTTCTATGCATTATGATAATATTTCTCGAGCAGCAGATCTTTCCAGACAACTAGAAGCCATGCTTAATGGCACATGGAATATAAAGTTTCAAAATTTAACTAATCTATTGATACAATAAATTGTAACACTTAATAGTACCAGGGTGTCTTTGCCAATGGTATCATCAGTGGTACAATTTTTCCAAGGGTTTCTCACTTGGAGCTGTCAATGGCTTGGAATTGTGGGATTTTTGTATTCTCCTCATTCTGCTTGTGGCAGGTTGTTTATGGTGTTTGTGTAAATTACACAGACAACAAATAGAACCCACTATGGTCGTTAAACAGGCGATGATGGCCCTAGAAACAGGGCAAGATCCACAAGTATGGCTAAATATATTGGGCCGGTAGTCAAAGACTGGAAAGATCCAATTACAATGGTACCAACCTAAGCCAGGAGGCTGAAAATTTGAGGTTAGACCATCCATTGACGGGAAAGGACCATATGTAGTATTGGACTACCTAAGACAGGCACGATCCCTAAACCACATACTTGTTGTTTAATAAAACAAAAAGGGGGAGATGTTGGAGGCCAAAATCTAGTCAAGACAACACCTGACAGTTTGCCAGGGGGAGTGGTTTGTGAGGCAAAACCACTGAGCCATCAAGATGATGGGGACTCCTTATTGGCTGATTGCTGTATCTGTAGGGGAGCAATGCTATGATTGGATGATGCTGATTGAGTCAAACTGTATGTAATCAGTTAGATATATATACCTCTGCTGTTCCTCAATAAAGCAGTACCTGCTTCAACCTTCACAGTTTCTTGTCACCTCTCGGTTTTTTGCACAGCTGGACTGGGGCAATTATTGTTAGAATAAGTGTTAGGGTTAGGGTTAGGGACAGGGTTAGTGTTAGGGTTAGGGTTAGCATTATGGTTTGTTGTTAGGGTTAGGGTGAGGGTTGGGTTTAGTGTTAAGTTTAGGGTTAGTGTTAGGGTAAGAGTTAAGGTTATTGTTAGGGTTATGGTTAGGTTTAGGGTTAGGGTTAGTTTAGGGATAGGGTAAGGGCTTATGTTAGGTTTAGGTTTAGGCTTAGGTTTAAGGATAGGGTTACATTTAGGATTAAGTTTATGATTAGGTTTCCATTTAGGGCTGCTTTAGGGTTAGAGTTAGGGTTAGTTATAGTGTTAGGGTTAGGGTTGTGGATATGTTTAGTATTAGTGTATTAGCGTTAGGGTTAGTGTTTTGGTTAGGGTTAGAGTTTGCTTGAACAGAAGGGTTAGTTTCAGGGTTAGTGTTACAGTTATAAATAGGATTAGGCTTAGGTTTAGGGTTAGGGTTAGTGTATGGTGTAGTTTTAGGGTTAGGGTTATGTTTAGTGTCATTGTTAGGGTTAGGGTTAGGGTTAGGGTTAAGGTTAGGTTTAGTATTAGGTTTAGGATTAGCATTAGGGTTAGTGTTAGAGTTAGGGTTAGGGTTAAGGCGAGGGTTACTTTTAGGCAAGGGTGTGGGTTATGTTTAGGATTAGGATTAGGGTTAAAGTTAAGTTTAGGTTTAGGGTTAGGTTTATGGTTATGGTTAGGGTTAGGGTTAGGGTTATGGTTATGATTAGGGTTAGGTTTAGTGTTAGGGTTAGGGTTAGTGTTAGTGTTAGGATTAGGGTTAGTGTTAAGATTAGTATTAGGATTAGGGTTAGGGTTAGGGTTAAGGTTAGGGTTACCTTAAGTTTTAGGGTTAGTGTTAAGTTTAGGGTTAGTCTTAGGTTTAGGTTTATGTTTAGGGTTAGTGTTGAGGATTAGTGTTAAAAAATGGTGAGTGTTGGGTTTGGGGTTTGTGTTAGGGTTAGGTTTAAATTTCAAGTTGGAATTGACATTAGGATTAGGGTTACATTAGATTTAGGTTTACGGTTATGGTTAGTGTTAGGTTTTGGTGTAGATTTCATGGTAGTGTTAGGGATAGTGTTAGGGTTAGTGTTTGGGTATGCTTAGTATTAGGGTAA
>NW_026012410.1:0-2726 GCF_001458135.2 Marmota marmota marmota | reverse complement strand
CACCCCCCGGTTATTTTGCTGCAGCCGGACTGCGGCACCTCAGTTCTGCCTGAGAGTTCCTTGCAGCCAGGTGTTGGGTATAAACATCTGCCCCCTGTGAAGCCCTTGCACAGTAAATAGAAGGTGAAAGTGCAGTGTACTTGGCAGCTTGTGTTACTCTTGGAAATCTGGTTAAGATGCTTTTGGTTTTTCTGGAGCAGCAATAGCCGAAACCTAAAGTCCAGGCTCAAGCTTTCTAACTAAAGTCAGGGCCCTGAGCATGTGTTTCTTGGGGCATAGCAGAGAAGGTATGGTCCTGGTGCCCCAGCAACAGCAGCATTTTTCTTACTGCGGCTGTTTCCTGATCATGACAGTGGCTGCATAATTACAGACTGATTCTGATTCTGGGAGAATCCAGAATTCAAACTCCCTTGGCGGAATGATATTGGAAGACTTTGCCGAAAACTCAAACTAGAGTCTGTTTGAATAATAAATAATAGCTTTAAAGCTAATGATAAATCCTTTCCTACTTAATCCATCTAGAGTGAATTTTTTGAAACTGAATCTTCATCAATATAATCATATACTTAGAAAGCTGCTTCTTCTTCTTCTTTTTTAACAAAAGGCCTGGAAATATACCCACAAAATTGTTAAAACATTGGTTACCTCTATAGGCACTGATGAGAAGGTGGAAGGGTAGCAACTGAAAGTAGAATTGAACATATTTTTCTGTACAGAATGACATTTTTAAAATAAAGACTATATTCATTAATGATGTTATGTTTAATCGATCAAATAAAGTGGATGACTTATGTGTTGAAAGCACAATCCACAGCATGATCAAAATGCATCTTTTTGTCTTTCATAATCCCCTTAAAATTTATTTGGCTTATTCCACTCAAGATGTTTGAATTCATAAGTGTGGCCCAAGACAGTGTAGAAACACTGGCATCAATTGAGACCTTGTCAGAAATGCAGACTCTCAGGCTCCACCCAGGACCTACTGAGTCATAACGTCCATTTGTAGAAGAGCCCTGGGTGATTTATGTGTAATTAATTTGCAAAGATCCATGAATTTTCTGCTTCTATCAGTTATGGAGAGTTCTGTGATGACTTTAGGCTACAAGGATAGTTTCAATTTATAAATTAGAATACCAGTCCTAGATGTTCATTAGACCTCCAATCTTTATTCAAAGGAAAGTCTTGGTCTTCCTATTTGCTTATCCAGATAAAGCTCGCTCTCTCTCTCTCTCTCTCTCTCTCCCCAATTCTTACCCTCTCTCTTTTCCCTCCTCCACTCATTAATATCTATTTCCTTTGCTTTTCACTTAAGCCCAAGTAGAAGACAAGAGGGAGGAGAGGAGGAGGATAGGTAAAAAAGCAGTAAGTTCTAATTTGGCTGGGCATCTTTTTGCTCTCTAAACTTGGCAGGTGGCTAATGTCAACTCTTCCCCTATGGTAAACTTTGCAGACTTTTGTGAGATGTTTGTTTCTGTAACTGCTTTTTCTGTCATATGGCACTCAAGGTAGATGCATTTCTCTTCCAGATGTTTATTTGCATCTCTTCCCTCAACCACTAGGAATCCAGATGCAAAATCGGCTTTTTGGTGGCTTTGTCTGCTTCTCCTGGTGGTCTTATTAGAACCAAGGCAGGAGCTGAGGTTGTGGCTCAGTGGTAAAGCACTTGCCTAGCACTTGAGAGGCCCTGGGTTCTATCCTCAGCACTACATAAGAATAAAAAAATAAAGGTATTGTGTCCAATTACAATTAAATAAAAATAAATATTTTTAAAAAACCAAGGCAACCCAGTGCCAGCTCTCTATTTTTCATAACCACTAAAATATATACACATGTGGTTTTAGGTTATTCTTTGTACAAGCTGACCCCAAACGCTCTATCTATCTCACAACCACAGCTTACTTTAGCTTTCTCATGTCAGATTCCTGTAGCTTTTCTAACTGCAAAGAACACATTTCAAAACTTCCTGGATGACTCCATGTGTATTTCCCTTGTTAGACTTGAAAGTAAATAGTAAACTTCTCCACTGTAGGGAGAATCACGGCAAAGAAATCTCCCCACAAGTCCTTTCTCTTCACATTTTAATGGGCCCTCCCACTTTTTTTTTTTTAATCTTCTTAAATGTGATTTCAAAGTCCAAAAGTCAAGGAACAGATCCTCAAACATTTCCTTTGTAAATTCTACATATGATGATCCTCCAGAATTACATGTTTTTCTATCTTAAAATATTACTTTTGACATCCTGTCACAAGTACAATTGCTTAATTCTAAAAAGTTAAAAATAAAATTCTGCCTTCCTGCTTATTCTCCCCAGATACACCCATCTGAGGAACTGCAGTCAGCTGTGGGTCTTACATTTTAAGCCAGATATAAAGCAACTGGAGATACATTCAGAAAAGTAAGGATGGAGAAGGTTCAAGTAAGAAAGAGTTGAAAACCCTGAGAAAAAAAGTTGGGGGGAAAAAGGTTTATCTCTAAGAAAACCTAAGCATGACCTAAGCAGTATCTTTAATTATCTGATGGACTGTCAAGAGAACCAAGAACTAGATTTCTCCTGTGTAACCGTAGGCTATACATTGAATAGAAGTCTTAACAAAATCATGTTGTTCATTATGTAGAGGAAAGAACTTTTGAATTTCCACAGCTGTCCAAAGATAGAACTTTCCTTGGCTTTCCTTGGGAGATAATGACATCCTCACCAAAAAAAAAAAAAAAAAAAAAAAAAAAAA
>NW_026012409.1:0-2726 GCF_001458135.2 Marmota marmota marmota | reverse complement strand
TTGTGGATCAGCTCCCCTGTAAACCTTCAAATCCAGGATAAATCATGTCCCTGCAGAACCTGACACCAGATGACTTTTGAAAAGGGAGGGTTGGGTAGTTCCAACACCAAAAATTAACTAGAATGAGAACTGTCAGTGGTGCGAAAGAAAGCGGAGGATTCCCTCCAGTCCCAGGCGGAGGATTTGTCCCTATGTTCCTCCGTAGCCAGCATAAAAGAACAGCGGAATCAAGCTTCAGCTTGACTTAAGCACATTACAAAGGATCCTTCCAGACAGACCTCTCTCGTACTCACAGAGGTATTTTGTCTTTCATGGAACTCACCCAATCCCTTTTTTGTGTGGTCTCCAGCAGCCTGTCAAAGGACAGAAAGCCATCTAGTCCTGCCAGAGCTCTGGAACAATCCCTAGGGCTCACTTGCTCCACTGGGAGAGAAAAGGGGTCCTTTTAAATTCCATTAGAAAATTACTTCCGTAGAAGTTTTCGAGAAACAAAAACAGTTGCTAGCTCCGCATGTGGTTAATGAAGAGTGAAGCAGAGACCAGCCCCTTATTACTTTAAAAAGTAATAAGAAGTGAAGATGAACACACCAGACCCTGGGGGCTGCCCAAGAAGGCCAAGGAGAAGAAAGCAAACCACAGACTTCTTGAAACCTGCAAACAGGTGGGCTTCTGACTCCAATGACAAGACAGAAGCTGGTGCATTTGAAAATACATTTGAACAGAGCTTTCCCACTCCATTACACCTGAACTGTGCTTCACCTCTCTCGGTGAGGTTCATCTTATTTTTTGAAGCATATGCTCACTGGGGACTTCAGAAAATCTACCGCCTTGAGTTTATCTCAAGGCTCCTGCAGGCTCAAGTCTCTTTCTGCTCCCCTGACCTGAAAGATGCCCACAACCTTTACCTTATAACTTTAAATCAAATATAAGTGAGCTGACTTTTCATTTTCTGCTGCTAGACCTCCTATTAGAGTCAGGTGTCCCAGTCAGCCTAAAGACAGTGGCAGTAGAAAATGTCGGGAGAGGTACCCCCACACCTGTAGAGAGCAAGACTTTGTTATCTACTATCCCAGTATTCAAGGATGAGGGCTTTGTGACTTATCCAAGATCACAGATAGTAAGCAACAGCCAGACTATATATTTTTCTTTCAACTCTATCAGATTATATCTCAAAGCTGTAAATCATTTTGGCTTTGTTTGTATTTTATATGTCCAAAACCCTGATGACCTATCCATATTTTAAGTGTCTGCTGAATGATAATTAAGATCAAAGAATTATGCAAGAAAAGAAGATGGCTACTCCAATTGTCAAATGTCAAATATCCTATGTAATGTTTGCTGTTCTTCTACCTTGGGCCCATAAGATATTTATAATAACATACTTATGAGTTTTCACAGTAAAATTGGGCTCATAGAATTTCTCTCTTACACTCTTTTAATAATTTCTGATTATCTGCTTTGAGTTTCTTCTCACTCCTCTGAATTCTTTAGTCTCTGATGAATTCATCACTGTAGAGCATACAGATGTCTATACCATCCTTTGCTGGCTCTGCCCACCCTCTCTACATTGCCTGCTGCCTGAAATTTAAGTCTCTCAGCATCAAGTACAAAGTTTCTAACTACCTCATCTCCACCTATTTTCCTCAGTCATCCCTCACTGTCTCTTGCAGTTTGCTACATTGTAGAATTCTACCCCAGGCCCACCCAGCATTGGCTGCTCCAAATGGACAGGTCCTTGCAGGACAGCATCCCCATCCAGGGCCTTCATGTTACCTGGCAATGTACTACTGTTTCCCAGGTGGATTATGATCCTTTAAGTTGCAATGACCAGAAATACACACAAAATTTGCAGTTTTATATAGAGAAGAGTAATTTTTATATTTGATATCTGTTGGTAAATCATTATTCAAAAAATGAAGAAACTATACTGAGAAAACAAAACAAAAATGCAACTATGGTGTTTGAAAAGGGAAAAGAAATTCTTAAAAAAAAACACACACACACAGAAAACAAAAAACACAAACAAACAAACAAAAAATTCTCTTTAAATCTCCACCAGATGGAGAAATCCTTGTAGGACTGAGTCAAGACACCCAGGATGACATGGCCATCTCCAGATGGAGAGAGGAGAAATGGGCAAGGCCTGCTCAGCTGAGACAGCTTACTGCCTCCTGAGGGGAGTTCTGCCTCTGGGGAAATATCGGGCACATATTATGGGTAACAGGATCATGGTAGGATCTTTCCTGGGTTTTAGAAGAACACACAAAAGATGAAGTTTTATGAAATAAAGGCAAGATGTCCTTAGGTAAGCAGGATGCATGGTGTTGGGATCACATGTTCCACAGGATGGACTCTGTTCAATTGGCTTCAACCCAGGAGCCACAGAACCACAAAGATGAGTAGACTGTCATGTTGGTCACAGTGGGACAGTCTGCCTCAGAGATGGGTAGCTGTAAAGAACATGGGTAAAGGCTCTGACAAGGACCTGAATTTCAAACTCAACACCAGTTTCCACCTTCCTGCCAGGAAGGGCAGTTCAGTTGGAGCATCAGGAAGATGCCATGTGCTCTGAGCCGAGCTTCCCCCTCAGTGGGGGGGTAGACATTTTCCTTCTTCTAATTACATTGAGAAAGTAATTGTTCATGAAGCAGGAGTACCCAAAATGCTTTAGAAATCCTAAAGTCTCTCTGTTCAAATATGTATCCTCAAAATAAATATAATAAGGA
>NW_026012408.1:0-2726 GCF_001458135.2 Marmota marmota marmota | reverse complement strand
TTTTTTTTTTTTTTTTTTTTTTTTTTTTTAGTTGTAGTTGGACACAATGTCTTTGTTTTTATTTATTTATTTTTTTATATGGTGCTGAGGATCCAACCCAGGGCCTTGCACGCACTAGGTGAGCACTCTACCGCTGAGCCCCAGCCCCTTGTGTTGTAGATTTCTAAAGTGGCTACCAGAGAATAGACAGTATTATGAACATGATTTTTAGGTAATTTTGGGGTGTTATTAAAGACTGAGGATAATTTATCTCATTTTATATTTCTCTCTTATATTTCTTAGACTCTATAGTTCACTTAGGACTAAAAGTAATCTGCATTCCAAGGACCAGGAAATATTCTTTTTTCCATTACAGAATTATTTTTTTGATTGAATGCCTGTTCTGCAGGAAAAGACAACTTTGTTATCCATTGTTGGCTGGCTTATTTTTGTGAAAGCATTCTTATGCTTTTCTTTCTTACATACAGTTTCTTTTTGGTATGTATGTTGAACTCCTTAAGATTTCTCACTATTTGCTTTATTGGTTTCAGCTATCATGAATATAGTTCTATCTCAGCCATGTGGGAAGATCTTTGTAGGGGACCCACACCAACAGATCTATACCTTCCGTGGTGCAGTCAATGCTCTGTTCACAGTTCCCCACACACACGTCTTCTATCTCACACAGGTAAGAGCTCTGTCTGCTTCTGAGTCCCCAGGAGCATATAAGCAAGCATTGTATTTATCCTCCTAGTTTTTTATGTGCCAGGCACTGTGCAGGTAATACGCTAGGTTCACAGTACATAGCCTGTCCTTACTGCTAAGCAGTAGTTCTCAAAGCGAGGTTCTCGGGAGGTCAGCAGAGTCAAAACTTTTCATAATAGTTATTTGCCTTTTCTGCTTTGTTGACACTTTGTGCTAATGAATCAAGGCCTTGGCACCAAACTGGACTAGCAGTTACATTCTTTCAATACATTCAGAGTTAAAGAATATAAAAAAGCATTTCACTTAAGAATGACCTTCGTGATGAAGCAAGCCATAATGATTAAATTTCATGACCTGATGACCCTTGAGTACATGTCCTTAATATTCTGTGTGCCGACGTGAGAAGTACATACAAAGCATTTCCACTAAAGATTGAAGCCCATTGGTGTCCTAGGAAAAATACTGTTTTAGTTGAGTTGTGGGCTAAACTTTTTTCTTGTATGGTTTTTTACTTGAAAGAATAACTGACAGACCATCTGTGGTTATTTGGAATTGAGTGTTTGGCATTTTCTCAAAGATGAGTGAGATGAGCAGTGACTTCAGGAAACTAGATAAGTGTGTGTTGCCAAAGATAAAATGCTTACTTTGAAGTAAAATTAAAATTTAGCAAACCATGCATCTGCCACAGTGAATATGACATACTCACAGTGTCTGCAATTATGCAAAAAGGTGATGAAATATTCTTACCTTTCCTATTAAGCATTTGTGTGAGGCTGAATTTGCTTCATAAACTTCAGCCAAGATAATGTATCACAACTGACTGAATGCAGATGTAAGTATGAAATGCTGGGTATTAAAAAGATTTGTAAAAAAAAAAATGCTACTGTGCCCTCTTGTTAATATTTTTTTGAAAAATATACTTATGATTTTAAAAAGTATTCTTTACACTATCACGCAATGCGTTTTTATGATTTTTAAATGGATTCAAGTGTCTACTGTGGTATAGCTCACATAAATAAGTTCTTTGGAAGCCTAAGTATTTTGTGAAAATGTGAAGGGTCCTGAGACTAGCTGTTGAGAATCACTGCTTTTAATAAACTCTCTATCCCTAGAGGAGATGTGTGTCGTTTGTATTAAAGTGTAAACTCCACTGTTTTGTTATGTTATTGAGAGGTCTGTGGACTTCTCTGTGACTATTCTGTTGAGTTCCTATCTGCTGTAGTGATTTAGGGTGGCATTAGTTCAGAATAGTTTTGTTTTTAATTGACATTTTTTTTTTTGGAACAATTTCAGATTTACAAACAACTTGAGATGATAGTACAGAAGGTTTTCATATACCCTGTCCTCAGTTTCCCCTACTTTTTTAAAAAATATTTTTTTAGTTTTAGGTGGACACAATATCTTTATTTTTTTATTTTTATTTTTTATGTGGTGCTGAGGATCAAACTCAGTGCTTCATGTGTGCTAGGTGAGCACTCTACCACTTGAACCACAATTCCAGCCCCTCCCCCTCCCCTACTTTTTTTTTAAATTGATTTATTAAATATACGACAGTGGAATGCATTACAATTCTTATTACACATATAGAGCACAATTTTTCATATCTTTGTATAAAAAGTGTGTTCATGCCAATTCATGTCTTTATATGTGTACTTTTTTTTTGCATTTTAATTCTTATTACACACATATACCACAATTTTTCATATCTCTGTTGTATATAAAGTATGTAGACACCCAGTTCGTGTCTTCATACATGTACTTTGGATAATGATGTCCATCACATTCCACCATCCTTGCTAATCCCCTGCCCACTCCCTTTCCCTCCCTCCCCTCTTCCCTATCTAAAGTTAATCTATTCCTCCCATGCTCCCCCTCCCTACCCCACTATGAATCAGCCTCCTTATGTCAGAGAAAACATTTGGCGTTTGTTTTTTTGGGATTGGCTAACTTCACTTAGCATTATCTTCTCCAACGCCATCCATTTACCTGCAATGCCATGATTTTATTCTCTTTTATTGCTGAGTAAAATTCTATTGTATACA
>NW_026012407.1:0-2726 GCF_001458135.2 Marmota marmota marmota | reverse complement strand
TTTTTTTTTTTTTTTTTTTTTTTTGGTGCTGGGGATTGAACCCAGGGCCTTGGGCAGGCAAGGCAAGCACTCTACCAACTGAGCTATATCCCCAACCCCATTCTTTCATTCTTATATGTTCTTTTCTGTAGGAGAAAAGGAAGTATAAAATAATATAAATAATAATAAATAATAATCTGAAACCGGGCATAGTACACTTAAATGGCCACTTTCACCCAAATAACTTTCCTTTCAGATGATCTCCAGTTAGTAAGTCAGTAAGATCTTAACTATAGAGGAAAAAGGCAGGAAATGGGCAAAATATTTTCATAGGGCTGACTGCTGCACACCTGGCCTCCTTTTTCTCATGAGGTCAACTCACCTGTGAGTGTTCAGTTCACTTGTGCACATGCCCTGTGCTCAGAACCCAACCAGAGACCCCTAAGGATACAGCAGTGTAAAGCATCATCCCTGCTATCTATCAGCCAGCAGTTGAGTTGGAAGTAAGAAGAGCAATATAAGAAACAATAGAAAAAATAAAAAATATAGGGCAGTGATGAGTTCCTGGACTAGTCTACACCATTGGTGTGTAGAGTTGTGAGAAGAGACCTCTGAGAACTGGAGTAGTTGTACATGTCTCCAAGAAGGAAAGACAGGCCTTGACCTGAGACTTGGAAGTTGGGTGGGACATGGTGCAATGACAATGAAGATGCTAGGGAGCAAGAATAGCAGCCACCAAGTCAGCGAGGCAAAAATGCATTCTTGTGACTGGGAGGGTGTGAGCTTCCTGTTGGGTCTTTTTGAGATGATGACATCAGCCTCAGGTGCCCCCTAGACCAGAAGGAGATGAATGGGAAGTGGAAAGCAGGTGCAGGAGTTGGGTATGAACTTGGTTTTGGCACATAGATAATAGTGACCTAATGAAACTGTGTGTATACACACATATACACACAACACATAGTAGGAAGGTAGATAAAATATTTATAGTAAATATGTTATATATTTGTGTGTGTAGCAGATACCATAGAGATATATATGATAGGGGGGTGTGTGTGTGTGTGTGTGACATATGTGTGTATGTATATATTTGTTTTATTTAAACTGTTTACCTTACAAGGGCCTCATTTTGATTTTGATACAGCTGGGGAAAAGGAAGGAACATTTGGGGTATTCAAATTATACCCTCATTTTTCTACTCATTTTTCTCCTTTTTCTTTCTTTTCAGTGAGTCACACCCTTTTGTTTAACCCCTTCCCCATGCCCCTCACAAAACCATCATTTGGAAATTCTCCTGACTTGGTGGTGTGTCCCATCTGTATTTTGCACCATCCTTAGGAAGTGACTCAAACCAGCAGGTGGCAAATCTATTTTTACATTTAAAATAATCAGAAAATCCTCACAGGTGTTAGTCATGCAAAAAGCTTTGTAGATGGCAGCAGGAGCACTAAAATTCTCTGAAAATTGGGTTCACTTTTTTCTAAATTTCCCATTTCTGTCCTCATTTATAAATAGCTTCCACAATTAAACCTCTGGAAAGTAATGATGAGTTTACTTACTCCCTTAAGTAAACTTTTCTAAGACTATTAGATAAATGTGTATTTGAACCAAATGAGCACACAAGATTTTTAGTGTTTTGGGTCGGGGGAGCACTGCATGACAGGCTGTCTCTGCCCTGTTGGATGATCTATTTCCACCTCTGCTCTTCATTTCTAGCCTAAACCCACCAAAGGACGAATGCGCATCCACTGTTTGGAGAATGTGGACAAGGCCCTTCAGTTCCTGAAGGAGCAGAGAGTCCATCTTGAGAACATGGGGTCCCATGACATTGTGGATGGAAATCACCGACTAACACTTGGCCTCATCTGGACCATCATCCTTCGCTTCCAGGTAAGGAACTCAGTCTAGGAATGCTGATGATGCTCAGAACTTAGGCTAATCTCACAAGTTCAGGCCTCTTGGTGGAGCTGACCTCTCTATTCCAGAGGGACAAGGCAGGGAGAGCAGGTTAAAACTGCATCTCAGAGTCAGGGGTGTCATATCTGGCCCTCAGGACTGAGTGCTGCCCCTGGAGGCATGTAAAAGCTATTGTATCCTCCTCCCCTCCTGCTCCTGACAGTCTTGGCTCTCCTGTCAAATGGACTCAGTGGTGGGAGTTTCCAGGCTGCATCCCTGTCCACCACTTCCCCAACATCTTGTCTGGTCTCTGACACTTCACTTTGCCAGGCGCAGAGTTATGAGGATGAGGCTGATGCAAGTCTACTAGCAGTAGACGCTGAACTTCACCAAGTGTAGAAGTATTTTAAGTCAGAATGTACTTTCAAGGTCATTTTGACCAAGAAATTTGGAGCCTTGCCCAGGTTCCTGACCCATAAGAGCTCAATATTTCAGGATGAAGCACCTCCAGCCTGAGTCCTGGCTCCTTCTCCAGGTGTATGCTTCCTGCTCAGGCTCTTCAATTAAAGTTTGAAGGGCAGGAACCACTTTTTACCCTGGTGTCAGGTTACTCTGCAAACAAATATACCAACAGTCCTGTCTCCTGGGTGACTGTGCACTCCATGCCTTTCCTTCCTGTTCTGCCCCTTTGATAAAGATCTGATTGATTTTTCTGGGCAAATAGAAACCTCACACAAATGAAAAATCAAGTTAGAGCCGTCTTTGTTTTTGTACTGAAACCAACCTGTGACTAATCCACTAATCCCTTTTCCTCCTCACTTTGCTTAGGATGGGGCTTCAGTTTGCAGTGTTCT
>NW_026012406.1:0-2726 GCF_001458135.2 Marmota marmota marmota | reverse complement strand
TTTCAGTCAAAAATCACACCTTATTTGCCACAGAAGAACTCACACTGAAGAGAAGCCCCACAAATGCAAAGTATGTGACAAAGTTTTTACTCAAATATTACACCTTATTTGCCACAGGAGAATTTACACTGGAGAGAAGTCTTACAAATATAAGGAATATGGCAAAGCTTTTAGCAATAAAACAGGCCTTATTCACCACAACAGAACTCACACTGCAGAATAGCCCTACAAATGTGAATAATGTGAAAAAGCTTTTAATAAAAATAAAACTTTATTCACCACAGAAGAAGACATCCTGGTGAATGTGAAATGTGAATAAAGTGATAATACTTTTAAAGAAAGACTAAACCTTGGGGCTAGGGTTGTGGGTCAGTGGTAGAGTGCTAACCTCGCACATGTGAGATCCTGGGTTTGATCCTCAGCACCACATAAAAATACATAAGTGAAATAAAGGTATTGTGTCCAACTACAACTAAAAAATAAACATTAAAAAAAGAAAGACTAAACCTTATTAGCAATAGAATTTATAAAGAAAAGAACCCCTACAAATTGAAACAATGCAGCAAACCTTTTAATAAGAAATTAATTATTTTGCATCACTAGGCTCTTTATTCTGGAAAGAAGATGTAGAGAATGTAGTAACATTTTAAATTATATATAATATATTACTAGACATCAGAGAAAACACACTGTAGAGAAGCTCTACAAATGAGACCACTGTACCATTCCTCTAAGAAAGGGACAACATTTAATCCTCACCACATTAACCATAGCATAGAGAAAGTTTTGAAATGTGAAAATTGACAATGTGACAATGCCTCCAAAATTTATTTACCAATACTCAGCAACTGTATATACATACTGGTTAGAGAAAATACAAATGGAAAAAAATTGTAGCCACATGTTTTTTAAACACTGCTGATTTTTGGAGAATTCATTGTGTCCAGAAACCCAAAAAGTTAAATAATATTTCCAAAACTTATTCAAATTTTAAATTCATTGAACACCTGAAAGCTTATACCAGTAGTGAACATTGAACAGATTTTGTCCAAAATGTATGCCTTATATAACAATGAAACATTTATAGTAAACACCTTGAAAAATGTGAGGGTAAAGTTATTATTGATTCATTAAACCTTGATGTATCTGAGGATCAGTAAAATAGAGAACTCATTTAAGTATGGAAAATAAGTAGTTTTTTGCTTAAATTTATTAAGCATTATCAAGTTATTTTGTAGAAATATCAGTCATAAATATCATACATGCATAGTGAAGAAACCTCATCTTTGAAAGAATATAATTGTTTTACTAAATCAAAAATTACTATTTTCACTTTTGAATACTGAGAAAAGAATTATATGAAAACTATTTTTGATGTTTAACACTGAAGTGTAATATTTTAAACTTTATTTTTTTTTGTATTTCAGTTTAAATTTAGGTATTTTTAAACACTGAGCCACATTCCTAAGCCCCTCTCTCTACTTTTTCAAATTTTGAGACTGTCTTGCTAAGTTGCTTGAAACCACACTAAGTTGCTGAGGCTGAATTTAAACTTCTGAAACTACTCAGTTCCCAATTTGCTTGGATTACAAGCATGGACCATCATGCCAGGTTTACAATGCATTTTTTACCTATATTTACCTTATGTTTGCAATATGTCTTTATAACTGAATATTTGTTTATATGTTAACACTCATATAAAGCAGTATTGCATCCTGCTTTTAAATGACAGACATCATATTGTTCCACTTGACTAAATGTTCTATGTAACAGTAAATCATACTGCTGAGTAAATAATACTCTAGCATCTGTTAATACTTTTACACATTTTAATCAAACTTAATGTGGAATACAATTTGCATAATTCAGATCATTTTTTTCTGTTTGTATTTATGGTGAAATTAAGAGTTGTAAGAAGGATATAGATATAGGAAAATAAGCCCCAGATTTTTATATCTTGAATTATAAATTTTAAAATTTTAACTTTTTAGCATTTTATCATTTCCTAGTAATTGTAATAGATTGAATTTCCACAAACTTAAAAGTAGCTCTTACAGGAGAGAAGAGCTTTATCTTTTTTGTGTGCATAATGGCCTTCTAGACTTCAGCCTCATTGGAGACATTTTATTTTTCTCTCAATGAGGTCAATGATCAGTGTTTTCATGTACATTAATAAATTCTGACATCCTTGTTATTCTATAGCTAGTGTTATTTCAGGGCAAGAATCAGAGAAATGGATGTGGAGTCCAGTCATTTCTCTGAATGAGGCTTTATACTTAGGACAAAATAATCAATGAGCTATGTTTCATAGTCTCATTTCTGAGGACCAAGTAGTAAGAGGTAAACTGAGAAGATTGTACATAAAGATTAAGTTTCTTATCATAAAATGTTGGCTTTCCAGCTACAATAGGGAATAAGTATGGAAAATAAGTAGTTGTCTTTAAATTTGCTTAAATTTATTAAGCATTATACATAGAATCCATACAAAAATCATATTGAATATCATTCACAATTTTATTAACATTACATATAATTCTTGAAAAACAGAGTTTACAGCAACATATGCCTAAGAACAAGGTCTGGGGACATTGTACACTCTCCAATATAGATATATTTATACCAATTTAATTATATATGAAACTACACTAAATGAGAAGAAAAATCAATTGGATCAACAGGAGCTGAGAAGATTCTGTTACAGTGCACTTAAATCTTCAGAACTATGT
>NW_026012405.1:0-2726 GCF_001458135.2 Marmota marmota marmota | reverse complement strand
TCAAGTTGGAGGCCAGCCTCAGCAAAAGCAACTCAGGGAGACCCTGCCTCTAAATAAAATATAAAAAGGGCTGAGGACGGGGCTCAGGGGTTAAGCACCCCTGGGTTCCATTCCTGGGACCAGAAAAAAAAATTTTTTTGCAAAATCCCCGCCCAATGTCCAGCTACAGTAGTGCTAATTCTGGTCCCCTATGAGCTTGGGGACCAGGAAGTATTTGCTTGGGGGCTGTCACCTGGGTGAGGAGGGTTTAGACAGACAACGGGGACACCCCAGCTCATGCATCGGGTCGGGGGAGGTTTGGGGGTGTTGGCATCTTGCAGGGCGTGGACCCTGGAAGGACCCCGAGGGCTCGGTGGGCGGGGCCTGGAGGGCGGGGACACGGGGTGGAGCCAAGGCCCCTCCCTTGCAGCCTGAGGAGGCACGTCTCGGCCATCAATCATCTGGCCCAGGAGAACTTCTTCTTTTGGGACTATGGCAACGCCTTCCTCCTAGAGGCTCAGCGAGCAGGTAGGCCAGAGGGGAGGGCCGGGAGGGTCCCCTCCTGCCACCCAGCCAGCGCCCCAGGAGTCTCCCCTGAGCCTCTACCCGAGGTCTTTCTCCCAGAAGCTGGTCCTCCCAGGTGGGCAGCTGGGCCTCTCTGGGCCTCAGTTTCTCCACGTAGTTAAAGAACATTAACTGCTGGTCAGAGAGCAGGTGGGACAGTCAGGATGAGCTTCTGTCCCCAACTCTGCAATTTCCCTCCTTCAAGATGCAAACTTCTTTCTAAGACACAAGATCCCTGTGCGCAGAGCAGAGGGTCCAAAGGTGCTCGAAGATGCACGGGGGGCCCGCTAGGTGGCGCCCGCCTGTCATCCCAGCGGCTCTGGAGGCTGAGGCCTCCCTTTCCCTATTATGATTATGATTATGATTATGATTAATTATTATTATTATTATTAACCAGGGATTGAACCCAGGGGCGCTTACCCACTGAGCCCCGTCCCCAGCCCTTTTTCTATTTTATTTAGAGACAGGGTCTCGCTGAGTGGCTCAGGGCCTCGCGAAGTGGCTGAGGCTGGCCTCCACCTGGCGATCCTCCTGCCTCGGCCTCCTGAGCTGTTGGGATGAGGGATGACAGGCGTGTGCAACCTCACCCTGCTATTATTATTATTATTTTTAATTAGTGCATTATAGTTATATGGAAACACAGGGTTTATTGGCTGTATTTGTACATAGACTTATTTTTTAAAAAAAAGAATCACGTTGATGATCCTTCCCCAGCCTTTCCCCGGGCCCCTTGTTGATGTCACCATGTGGTGGCCATGTGAGTGCTCACCCCGGGGGCGGGTATTCTGTCCGTAGGAGCAGATGTGGAGAAGAAAGGGGCCAATAAGACGGAATTTCGCTACCCCTCCTATGTCCAGCACATTATGGGGTAAGTGACGGGGTGGCCACCAGTTCCAGGGTATCCAATGTCACGTCCCAGTCCCTTTCAGGGACTGGGACGTGGCGTTTGGGTCCAACCGACCACCCTCAAGGTCATGTGCTGTGACCCTCACGCAACCCCAAAGCAGCCAGGTACCGGGTCACAGGGTTCCCACAATGACAAGGAACCAAGCCCCGAAAGTCTCTGTCAGGACCTGGTGAGGAGACAGGCGGGCACCAAGGGGCAGGACACTGAGGTCCCTTTCTCAGAGCCCCGGAGACTTCAAGAGCCTCTCCCCTAAGTGGGCCTCTGTGGTGCTGTTGGGGACAAATGTGGGAATTCGTGGCCCTGGAGAGAGGTCACCGCAGGCACAGGCAGCCCCAGGCGGCCTGGCAGAGTCTTCTCCCAGGGCCGAGCACCGCACTGTCCTCAGTCCTTGTCCTCATCACAGACTTCTGAGGCTGGCCTCCAATTTGCGATCCTCCTTCCTCAGCCTCCCGAACCACTGAGATGACAGATGTGGGTCACCCTGCCCTCCTAGAAAATATTTTTTAAAACAGAAAAGTGAAGGTCACCTTCTCGAGTTCAGCACGGAGCTGGGCTCAGCCTGGGGAGGGATACAGGGGGACAGCCCCCAGAGAAGGTGCCCCCACCCAGCCTGGCAAGCACCGGTGCCCACGTGGGCTCTTTTCTTGTCTCTCACACCTGGTGATGGGTTTTCCTGTCATTTTACAAAAACTACGTGGAATTTTTTGGACCAAAATCACCAATGGCAGTTGGAGACGAATTCTGCTTGTCCTTGTTCCGTCTAGTTCCTCTGGATGGTGTGACCCCGGATCACACCCCTGGCCCTGGCCAGAAGTGCCATCAGCCTGGGAAACCCCCCCATTGAAGAGACATTTGTCCCTGCAGGGACATATTCTCCCAGGGATTCGGGCCTTTCCGCTGGGTCTGCACATCCGGGGACCCCGAGGACCTAGCTGTCACGGATCAGCTAGCCACATCTGTGCTGGAGAAGGCCATCGCTGAGGGAGGTAATGTCCTGGGGGGGAGGTCGGCCCTACGTGCACACTGTCCCCAGGAGATGTCCTCCGCTGTGCGGGTCAGGATCCTCCGGGTGGAATTAACAGGAAGCCAGTGCATTGGTTAGCTTTGCAGTACTGTGACAAAAGGCCTGAGAAAATCAGCGTGGTAGACAAAAAGGTTTACCGTGTCGGAGGTTCCAGGGTACGGTTGGCCCCGACTCCTGGATTTGGGGACAGAGTTAGAGCAGGTGTCTGTAGCAAGCAGCCTGGACCAAGAGGGCCCAGGACTCTGGCAGGGG
>NW_026012404.1:0-2727 GCF_001458135.2 Marmota marmota marmota | reverse complement strand
CTCACGAGCACCAGAGGGATTTGCAAGTAGATGGAGAGGATGAGCTGCATGAGGACAATAAGACAGAGTGAAGCTCAAGGGACACATAGGGGAGCCCCCTGTTGGGCCCAAATAAGGTGGCCCATTTCAGACTCAACATGAAGAGACTCCACACTATGCAAAGGAACATGAGGAAAGCAGTCAGGAGCACAAGGGAGCTTACAAGACAGGGACAGGAGCTCCAAGGGTCTGGGTTAGGGAAGGTTGGGATGGGGTAGGGGCAGCATGCAAGGCCAGAAGTGAGGGAGAGAAGGGAGTGGATTGCTCAAGGCTGGGTTGGAGCAACTCTCATGTTAACTGCCAGGCTTCAAGGTACAGGCATTGAAGGGGACTCAGGTGACTGGCAGGGCTGTGTTTCCCCTAGGTAGCATTCAGGGTGCAGAGACCAGCCAAATTCGCTCCTCTGCACCAGGTGAGAAAATCCTCAGAGAGGGACCTGGACCAATGATGGGCAAAACAGGGTACTGTGAGGTGATATGTTCTGGCATGAGGAGGTTGTGGGGGGTCAGGGAGCTGCAGGACCCATCTGAGGAGTTTAGGCTAGAGTGAAGCAGGGGTAGCTGAGGCTTTGGGTAGTTCCAGGATTTCACAGCATGAGGGGAACAGAGGGGAGGCACAGGAGGGGGCTGGCAAAAGGGGACTGAAATGGAGGGAAAGGGTCCTAGAGAAGGGTGGCAAGTGGCTCAAGCAAGGAGCCGGGCCTAGTAATGGAGAGCCAAGTGCTAGAACCTGGGCCTGCGTGAATGAAAATAAACATGGAGGGGGGAGCAGTGGGAGGGGGGAAAGTAGAGTCTGTGGCACACAGGGAGAATGGTTCAAGGCCCAGATCCACTGCAGAGTATTAGAAATCATGAGGAGGGCCCCGGCTGAGGGAGGCCAAAGGGCCCAGGCAACAGGTAAAAGAATTCCCCACGCAAAGACACTTCGCTGGGAGAATTCCAATTTTATTGCAAAAGGCTGTGTGCTTATATAGAACTAAGGGGGAGATGGTAGGGCTTAGATAAATGGCAGGCCACCCGTTTATTGGCAAGTTTTTCCAGATATCAGCTCCGGAGCCCAGGAATTAGTTCTTCTTGGGGCTAAGGTTCCCCACCAGCGAGATTTGAAATTGGCACCGGCAGGAGAGTTCACACAGGTGGGAACTTTTCATGCCACTGCAGAAAAGAGGAAGGTAGAAAGAAGAGGTCCTCAGGCACCATGTTGGGGTTTTTTCTCTGGGGTACGGTTGCCGTTTATACTTTTCCCAACATTCCTCCCTTTTAGTTTTCTTAGGAAGTGGGGCGTCATTGGTCAGATCTGGCTGCTTCCTGCTCTGTGGGGGCGGCGTGGGGCCTAGAAAGGGAAGTGGAGGAATGTTCGGGGGGCAGGTCTGGGGATATCATGGCAGCCAGAAATAAAACCCAGTGGCTATAGATAGCTACTTCCGCAGGGGTGAAGTCTATGAAAGTTCCCTGAAGCCACAAGTCGTCGATGGCATCGAACCAGTCCTGCATGGAGGAGATTGTTGGTATCAGCCACTGGTCCTGTAACAGAGACTCTAGGAAATACTGGAAGCATTGCCTGGGTATGGCGTCACCAGCACCTGAAGAAGATCAAAGCGAATATAAACAGGATGAAGATAAAAATTAAAGCAAAGGTCAATTTTTGGCAGAAGTTCCATGTTGGGGGACTGACAGAGAAGAGGCCAAGGGCCATGAGGAGGCTTAAAAGGACATAAAGACTCATGAATCCAGGATGGCAGATTAAGAGGTTCTCCAAACTCATTGTCTCCCGCTGTCTGATGTCTGTTGCATTCCATCGTGCCTGGTAGTGAGTGAGCTTCAGCACTGATTGAACTGTTCTCTTGAAGATGTTGGGGGTTCATCAGTCATCAAAGGCTGGTAGTGCCTAAGCAGAAGCTGGTTGAAAGTTTGATTAGAAATTTTCTGCAATTGGGTTTGAAGGAACTTCATTATGCAGGACAAGATAGCACAAAAAAGGAGCATCCCAATAAGGGGCCCCAAGATAGGTAGTAAGTACGTGGCAAGAGAGGATTGGAGAACCCCGTTATGGGATTAGAGGAGGTGGGTTTGAGCAATTGGGTTGATAATTCCTGCAATTTAACAACATTCTTTTCTATTACCCCAGACTCATTAACATAGTAGCAACATTCCTCTCTGAGGAACAGGCATGTACCCCCTTTTTCTGCAGTGAGAAGATCAATCACCCTTCGGTTCTGTAAAGCCACTTGTGCCAATGAAGTAACCTGCCGCTGCAAGGAGCCCAGAGACTCAGCAGTGGTATCGAGCGCTTCCTGCAGTTTTTGTTGAAGGTCATTGGATGCCCATAGAGCATGACCTATAGCTCCACCAGAGATTCCGAGACTCGCCACTGAGGTTGTTAAAGTGAGGCCTACCAGAACCGGCAGAAAGACTGCCCTATGGGTGCGGAAAGGTAGGGCCAACTGTCGGAATCCGGTGGGACTATACAAAGACAGCTGAGGAACTACAGTAACCAAGAAACAGGTGCAAGAGACATTGATCGTTGAGGTACTTAAAGACCCGTTACACCAGAGGAAGTGTCCAGGTTGCATAAACGCAGGGCTCGATGGGGTGCTATAGCTCAAGGAACTAATGGGTAAAGGATTCATTGTTGGCAGGTGGAAACAGATGATAGGAAATGAAGTATTGGTGGAATAACTTTCCCATA
>NW_026012403.1:0-2727 GCF_001458135.2 Marmota marmota marmota | reverse complement strand
AAGAGGTAGCGCCCATAATGTCTCCAAAGATATAATGAAAGTGAAAGTACAAAATTCCCCGCTCTCTCCTTATTTACAGGGGAGCGTCCTTTTTTCCGCTCTCTCTTTATTTACAGAGAGAGCGCCCCGCTATTTACTTGCGGATTCCCACTTACCTGGGAACTTACTGGTGCACCACCCTGACTGCTGAAAGTTCTGGATCCTGGGTTCGAGGAATATAATTCCACGTCCGGGCCACCAATTGCCGCGACCCCTCGCCGGCAAGGGAGAACACGACACAGGATTCTTCCTTCAGCAGTTTATTCAGGCCTTGATTCATGTTTCATCTTCTAGTGACCCCTCACCGAGCGCCCAAGCACAGCCTAATAAAGCCTCCAGCATACCAATCTTAAGCTGCCACGTGGACCTTTCTCATAGGGTGGTAAGGGATTGCGTGCCAATTCTCCATATTAGGAGTTGTTTATCACAGGCCACAGTGGAAGCCGGCGCCATCTTCTAATGGCGGCCACGGTCTATTAGTACGGCTCACCACATATAGTAATAGGGGAATCAGAGTAGATAATTCCAGGGGCTTAGCTTTTGAATTCCTGCTACCTGTAGGACTGAAAAAGTAAGGAAGGGATAGTTCATATAATCTGTAGGAAATATCATGTAGTGTCATCCATTTTGAGAGTAGTAGTGGCCTTAGATCATGGGCCTAGTCAGCTGTGTTGCAGGAAGTGAGTCTGGAGTATAAATATGAATGACCTGGAGCAAAATTACCCAAGTGCATATCTGGTTTAAAAGTGTCCTAGACCCAGGGAATGGTCAGTGTAAAGGTCCCTAGGTAGAGGTTTGTCTGGAGTATTTAGGAAATAGCAAGGAGAAGAGTTTGGGACAGAATAGTCTAAGAGCAGAGTAGTGAGAAAGGACATAAGAAAGGGAAGTAAGGCTTAGCTGATAAGTTCTTGTAGGCTATTGTAAAGACTTTTGGATTATACTGTGAATGACATAGGGAGCCATGTCACTGTGCTCCTCTCTCCAGTCTCTTCCCGGATCTCTTCAAAGTCCAAACCCCACTGAGGCTAGTGGTCTATTGATATATTACCTACAGGGTTGTGTTCTTAGGACAGAAAACTGGGTGAAGGATGATTGAAAATAAGTCTGGAGGGAAACATGAGGGTTGTTTGGCATAGTCTGCTCTTTTTGCCTCTTGTCCTAGACTCTTATTCTTTTCTGGGTGAAAAATTTGGGATCCCAACTCAGATGATGAACAAAGTTTCCTCAGCTATTCCATCATCAGGTGATGTCAAAGTGGTCGTACCACACCTGAAACATAACATGTTGACTACCCCTACTGTTCTTCATATAATATAGCACAAAGAAAAAGGAAAATGATTTAACAGAAAACAGTTATTACAGGGCCCATCTCTGTAGATGACTGTGAGACTCATTTTGTAATCATTGCTGCAGCCACATTATCTACATGGGGTTCTCTGTGAAGTGAACTTTGATAAGGAACCTTTAAAGGTTCATTCCTATAGATTCCTGGTCCTCTTTTTATTAGGTTGCTACATATCTCCTTTACTGGGATGAAGGTTTCCCAGTAAATTTCCCAATTGTAAACAGTTCTCCTGGACTCCATTGTGAAACTACAACCCAGTTTCCTTTTCCTATTTCCTGGCTCAGAATGTTGTCTACTTAATTTAATTCTATCATTTTATAAAGCCACCTGTTTCTGGGTAGTGGAACATGTACTAATGTCAGTGAATTTCCTGAGTGTAAGCTCATTATCTATGTAGTATGTTCTCTGGTCATTGTTGTGTTATCCACCCTTGCACTGGGTAAAATTTAAGGCAAGTCTATTAATGATGATGCTATTAGAAGAAGTCCTGTAGTTGACAAAGATAAACCTATACCCTGTGTTTTTACTTTATGAGGACAAAAATGCTTCCCTGATTGATCTAAGGGGTCCAACGTAATCAACTCACTACTGGATGTCTGACTGATGAATCCAAAGAATGCGGACACTCTGAGGGTTTATAGGAGCAGTCTGCTCTTTGTTGGTTGTAGCTTTAGCTTATGGTGGTGACCAGTTTGATCTTGGTGAGGGAATGCTGTGAGCCCATATATAGCATCCATCCTGGCCACCATAGTAACTTTGTACATCAGTATGAGCTGTATTAACTGGGGAAAATGTCTAACTAAAGTGTACTGAAGGAGTCGTGTTGTTTACTTGGTGTTTAAGAGATTACCTTTTCATACATGTTCTATAATGGATATTTGCCTGGGGTTTGAATAACATCCTACTCTACCTATTCCTAGGTATCAAGCAACATACTTCTCCCACACTGATTTAGAATTTCCTTCTTTCCAAGTTTATGCCATGCTGTCCTAGCCTGTAAGTCATAGTAGAACTGTACTTCTATTTAGTTCTTATTTCAGAGTGCAAAATTCCAGAAAAAAACAAGTTCTATGCAATGGGAAAGCTACTACTGAGTGAAATTGTATTTCAGTCCTAACTTGTGCAGTCATACTGTGCAGATGTAGCTATTCTCATGCTTTTCATCCTCTGTTTCTTGGCCATTGGGACCTCTCCATGATGGTAAATGTGGGTTAAGAGAAAGACAGCAGCAGAGTTAGGGACAAGTGCCTTGGGAGTTTGAGTCACTTATTAATGTAGGTTCATTTACTTGGTGACTTCCAAACCTGCTTCAGTTTTTTTATATATATATATATATATATATA
>NW_026012402.1:0-2727 GCF_001458135.2 Marmota marmota marmota | reverse complement strand
CCAGTAGGAGCCGAGAAGCTCGCGGTCACTGGTCAGCAAGAAAATGGGGATTTAAGTCCTACAGCAGCAAGGAACTGAAAACTGCTAAAAACAGGAATGAGGTTGTAAAAGGACCCAAACTCCAGGAGACAATGGAGATGGCTCATAATTTCATTTTAGCCTAAGCAGAGAAGCCAAACTTACTGTGCCAGATTTTTGCTTTGCAGAGCTGTACTCTGATAAATAGGTATTTAAACTGCTTTAATTTCTATGAAGTAAAAGAAAATAAATAAAGTTTATGCTGTGATTGAACATTATGCTCTCTCAAACTTATATGTTGAAGTCCTAACCTCTAAGGCATTAGGAGGTAGAGTCTTTCAGAGGTAATTAGGTCACGAGAGTGGAGCTCTTATACATGGAATTAATGCCCTTATGAAAGGGAACCCAGAAAACTCCCTTTCGCTTTCTACCATGCGAAGACACAGTGAAAAGTCTATATAAACCAGGAAGCAGGCCATCTTCAGGTACTAAATCTAGTACTTTGACCTTGGGCTTCCTAGCCTCCAACTTTCTGGGAAACACATTTCTGTGTTTCATCAGCCACCTGATCTATGTTATTTTGTTATAGCAGCTTGAATATAACACCCAAGAATCCCTAAAATGGTGATGAGAACCATTTCCCTGGTCTGAAGTGAGGCTATAAGTCTGCCCATCCAGGGGCCATAGCTAAAAAATGGATATTTGTGGGGTTTTTTTATTTTTTATTTTTATGTGGTACTGAGGATCCAACCCAGCATCTTGCACGTGCTAGGTGAGCGCTCTACTACTGAGTCACAACCTCAGCCCCAAAATGGATATTTGAAAGAATGTCAATTACAAAAACTGTCTCAAAAATTAAAAGTTAACATTAATTGAGAGCCAACTACATGTTAGCTTTCTTTTTAAATTTTTCTTTCCTCCTTTTTTGGTATTGGGTATTGAACCCAGGAGTGCTTTATCACAGAGTTATATCCCAGTCTTTTTATTTATTTATTTTTTAAACTTTGAGACAGGGTCCTGTAAGTTAATGGGGGGTCTCGCGAAGTTGCTAAGCCTGGCCTCCAGCTTGCAATCCTCCTGAGTTGCTGGGATTACAGCTGAGTGAGTGCCACCACATCCGCTATGTGTCAGTTTCATAATCGTTGCTATGGGCTTCTCATCTATTCCAGCCTGAAGAGCAGATGCATTGGAGGCAGCAAGCAGCAGAGATGGACACTGAAAGGACAGAAATGTTATGAAAATGGACAGAATGGTCAAGGAGACAGAAGTCTGATGTGCAGGGAAATGGCCCTGCACACATCAACAGCTCTGAAAACATGCTGGAAATTCAGTTAGAGTCCTGGGTGTTGAGAAAAGGTCCAGGTGTATTCCATGAGATCCACTTTAGAAAGGAGGGAAGTAAACCCTGAGAAATATGTCTGCCAAATCTAGTCAACCTAAAGAAAATTTCAGTCTGAAACTGAGTTGTGTTCGTCCATACCCATCACAGTATGATGCGATGCTAGACAGATAGAGGGATTCCTGTGCCAGGCATTTTCTCCCAGGGAGGTAGGTCTCTGCTCAGGGTCTGTAGTTGGGCAGAGGTTCTCTGCTCCTCTTTCTCAGACCAGCAGATACATTTGCCATATTGCTCAAGTTTTTGTCCTGGTAGAAGAAAATTCAACTACCTGGACAATATTATGTCTCTTCTACTCCTAACTGACTCATGGGGAAAACATTACAGATTTTATGCTCCAACTAAATTATTAACTTTGGCTACTTTGATGATCTGAAGACAGCCAATGTTGGGGACGATGTGTCACTCATTTTGTTGACTCTAAAAGCATTTTTTTAACTGCACAGTCCATGTCTAAAGTGATGGAGGATATTCAGAAGTAGAGTACTTTTGATAGTTTAAGTTTTTGACTAATTAAGAATTAACTAAAGAATATAACTCAGCCCTTCAAGTAAAGACATTGCTGGGTGCAGTGGTGCACAACTATAATCCCAGTGATTGCAAATTCAAAGCTAGCCTCAGTAACTTAGCAAGGCCCTAAGCAACTTAGCAAGATCCTGTCTTAAAAAATATAAGGGTTGGGATGTGTCTCAGTGGTTAAACGTCCGTCCTTGGGTTCTATCTCTGATACAAAAATAAACAGACTAATAAAACAGTAAAGCTCTATCCACACCCCAGTCCCATCCCCTTGGAGACAGGCCCTAACTATGAAGGGTGGTAGACATGAGGGGTGTGGGAAGGAGCTGTAGCTGAAATACGCTGAGTTTCAGACCCTGGGTGTTGGCAGAAGCGGTGTTGCATGCACAGGGAAAGGTGAAAACCAAAAGCACTGGGTGAGGCATTTCCCTCCCCTCTCTTGGGTCAGGAGCCAGTCCCCCAGGCACAAGTGGACAGCTGTGCTGGACACCTTTACCTTGTAACATCCTCCCACCTCCCAGTGTTCATCCCCTGGGTGCTCACGGGCTGGCCAATCACTCTCCCAAAACACCCCATTTAGGCTCCAGGTGCAGCATGCTGCTTGCCCTCAGTGCAGCTAAACTGACAGAGACTTTGAGAAAGGAATTGCTGGGACTGATTCAAACTTATGTGCAAATGGCTTATAACCACGGCTCAGGAAGATTGGTACGTATTTTCCAAAGAACCTGTTTTCCAGACTCAGGCAGCTCCCATTTGCCAGTTTGCAGAGGGTGCAAACCCACAGGCTTGATGGATCA
>NW_026012401.1:0-2727 GCF_001458135.2 Marmota marmota marmota | reverse complement strand
CTTATAAATACTTTTATGACTGGGATAATGTTATTGTTAGAAGTAAGTATAGGGGAGGCAGTAAAGTTAGAATTAGTGTATGAATGTATATATATATCTATATATATGAATATGTATGTGAATAAACATGAAAACCTACATAAATATATATAGTTTTATATATGGATAAGTTTAGGGTTAAGAGTATTGTTATGGTTTGGATTAAAGATAGGGTATGAATATATACATAAATAAAAATGAATAGATATATGAATGGACATATGAATAATAAATGTACATTTTAAAATATATGTGAACATTCACATATATATGGTTTTATATAAAATTAGGCTTAGGTTTAGGGGTAGTATAAAGGTTGGGGTAAATTTAGAAATAGGTGTATGGTTAAGTTTTAGGATATGAACCTATATGAATATATATGTGAATAAGTATATGAAAAAATATATGAAAATTTATATAAATATATTTAATTTCATATATCAATATGTTTACAGTGAGATGTATGGTTACAATATGGTTTAAAGATAGGATATGAATCTATAAATGAACATATATGAATGTAAAATATGTATATCACAATATATGTAAATATTCACAAATGTAAATGGTTTTATGTATAAATGCTTTTATGATTAGGGTTAGTGTTAAGGATAGAACTAAAAGGTTTTATATATAATTAGGATAGGTTTAGGGGCAGTGTAAAGATTAGGACTCAATTTAGAGGTAGGATAAGGATTAGGGTTATCATATGAACATGTATATCAATATACATAAATATATATGTGAAAAATATATATGAAAATGTACACAAATATATATGGTTTCTTATATGAATAGGTTTAGGTTTTGGTGTATGGTTACAGTTTGGTTTAGAGATAGAGCATGAATATGTATGAATTTAAATATGAACATATGAATATACATGTCAAATATAATGAATATTCACATAATTTATATGATTTTATACATAAATTGATTTAGGTTTAGGAGCAATTTTAGGGTTGAGATTCATATGGGGTAGTGGTAGATATGAACATATAAACCAATATATATGAATATAGATGTAAAAATATATACAAAACCTATATATACATGTATGGTTCCATATATGGATATGATAAATATTAGGAGAATGGTTTCAGTTTGATATAAATATAGGGAATGAATGTATAAATGAATATATATATATATATATATATATATATATATGAAGTTATCTGTGAATACAAAGATATAGTGGTCAGAATGTATATAAAAAGCCATATATAAATACATAGTTTTATGTGTAATTAGGATTAGATTTAAGGATAGGGTAGGGTTAGGGTTAGGACTCAGTTTATGCATAAACTTAGGGTTAGAGTCAGATATAAATATATATATGAACATATATATATGTATATAAATATATATATATATGTGTGTGTGTGTGTGTGTGTGTGTGTGTGAATATAAATAGAAAAATTTATATAAATATTTATGGCTTTATATATTTATATATTTAGTTTTTGGTGAATTGTTGTGAATTGATAAAAAATGAGTATAAATATATGAATGAATATGTATGAATATATACATGAATTTATATGTGACTATATACATATGCTTATGTATATTACATATGTCTACATATATACAAATATTTATATAAATATATGTGGTTTTATATATACAATATTTTTTGGTTGAGGATAATGTTAGTATTAGTAATAACTGTAGGGGTAAGGCTAGGGTTAGGTATGAACATATATATCAATATATATGAGTATATAAATAAGTATACATATGATAATATATGTGAAAACCTATATAAATATATGTGGTTTGATATATAGTTAAGAATAGTGCGAGGTGTATGTGTACAGTTCTGTTTAAAAACAGGGTCAAAGTATGTAAATGAATAAATATGAATATATATACAAATATATATTTAAATATAAAAATACAAAATAAATATTAATATTTATAAATGTATATATTTTTACACATGAAGAGATTTATGGTTGGGATATTTTTGGTTTAGGACAAACTTTAGGGGTAGGACTACGGTATGAACATATACATTAATTTATATATAACATATACATTAATATATATGAGTATATACATGCAGTTTTATGTGAAAATTAATATAAAAACTTAAATAATTATAATATATTGATATATGAGTAGTTTTAGCATTAGGTGTATAGTTTCAGTTTGGTTTAAAAATAGGGTTAAAATATATAAATGTATATATATGAATGTAAATTAATATATGTATGAATATATATACGTATGTTGAAATAATATAAAACATTTATATCAATATATAATTATATATAAAAATTTTATGGTTTTTTTTTTGTTAGGGTGAAGACTATAGGGGTAGAGTTTGTGTTAGAAAAGGTATGAACATATATTAATATATGTGAGTATATAAATGAATATACATGTGATAATACATATGAACAATTAATAAGTTTAGCATTAGGTTTATTGTTATGGTTTCTTTTAAAGATAGAGTATTAATTTATAAATAAATATACATTAATATATGTTATTATATACATTAATATATATGTGACTATATAAATATTTCAAAATATATATGAATATTTATATAAATATATATTATTTTATATAAAAATTATTTTATGGTTATGGGTACAGTTAGAGTTAGTCCTAAGTTTAGGGATAGGGCTATGGTTAAGGTTAGGGTATATTATAAACTTACATATATATATATAT
>NW_026012400.1:0-2727 GCF_001458135.2 Marmota marmota marmota | reverse complement strand
AAAAAAAAAAAAAAAAAAAAAAAGAGAGAGAGAGAGAGAGAGAGAGAGAGAAAGACAGACAACACCAGGAAGTCCCTGCAGCTAAGTGATGAGAGAGCAAAAGGACAATACCACAAACACCAGTGCAGCTGCCATGTACAGTGGCCCACGCCTGTAATCCTGCAACTCATGAGTCTGAGGCAGGAGGATCGCAAGTTCAAGGCCAGCCCAGGTAACTTAGCAAGGCCCTGCCTCTGAAAGGACCAGGATAGCTACTCAATGAAAGAGAACATGCTAGCTCTTTGTCCATAAAATAAAATTCTAAAAATCCTCAGAAAGAAAAAGGACTGGGGATGTAGCTCAATGGTAGAGTGCCCCTGGGTTCAACCCACAATACCACACCCCCCTCCCCAAAACAAACTTGTTAAATTGCAAAATCACACTTGAAGCCCAGTATCAATGCAACACACTCTGCTGTTGTGTGCTGTGTGGTGGACTTTTTTTTTTTTTGGTACCACGTACGAGGGATTGAACCCAGGGACAAACTTCTAAGCTGAGCCACATCCTCAGCCCTTTTTTCCCCTTTAGACAGGGTCTCACTGAGTTGCTTAGGGCCTCACTAAGTTGCTAAGTCTGGCTATGAACTCATGATCCTCCTGCCTCAGCCTCCTGAGCCACTGGGATTACAGGAGTGTGCCACCGGGCCCAGCTGGTGGACTTGAACTACAGTATAAGGTAAATTAAAAATGCTTTGTGGACTACAAGAGGATATTGTACTACGCACTACAGATGGAGGCATTCATATATAACCTGGCACATCACATTCACACAATTGTCTCTGAATTTGAACTTAGACTAATGTGCCTTGAGGCAAGATCATAATTACAGTACTGTTGATCTTTCCCATTGTCAGCTCTAATCATCTGTTAAACTTGGAATCAAATGAGTCCTCCTTGGAGCCTCTGCCGATAGATCAGAGGTTCTTCAGGTAGAGGATTCAGTAGGGCCATCCCAAAATACTTGTCCCCTTTACCCTTTCAAGAACCATTTTGCCAAATGGAGTTTAGCAAATATGTTTGGTAGGATGTGACTCTCACCCTCTCTTTTCCTACCTCATTTGCAACAAAGGCTCTTTGAACCTTATATGGGCCAGGAGTGGTGGCACACACCAGTCATCCCAGCTACTTAGAAAGCTGAGGCTGGAGGTTTGCAAGTTGAAGGCAGCCTTGGCAACTTTGCAAGACCCTGTGCCAAAATAAAAAACAAAAAGTGCTGGGGATGTAGGTCAGTGGTAAAACACTGCTGGGTTCAATCCCAGTATTGCAAAAAAACAAAAAGAAAAAAGAAAACCTCCTTATGTCATGCAAAGTAAGCATACTGAGAGCTTGGATTTGTTCTGCATATTCTGTCAGAAGTGACAGCATAAGGCAGACAGGACTTGTTGAGATTCAGACAGCAATCCACAATGGGGCTTAGATGAAGTCAGGACCCTGGGCAGAGCGACAGAAAAGGAAAGGAACTAAAATATAGTCGGTCCCAGGCACCCTCTCGAGGTAACCTGGACTCTGATCAGAAAGTTTGCTGAGGGTGACCAATTAAATTCTGCGAGGCCCTCCATCTTCCAGGTTCTTGGTGAGCACAAGCAGACTGAACTCTTTCCAACAGGGTACTCAAGAGAAACCAGGTGCCTTTCTACACACTGGGTGGGTGGTGGGTGGGGCAGAAAAGTCAGTAACTACTTTACCATGACACAAAGCCAGTTTTGTTTTAGCTGATAAGAATTCTGAAGACTGATGCTAAAGACTTTCCCAGTTTGCTGATCACATGCGCTTCTAGGTTTTGCTGTGACCTTCCTGGATCATTCCCACTTAGAGCTGTGTAAGGGGGCGGGGGGCTGGCACCTCTCCATGAAGCTAGGACATTACAGGTCAGGCCTCACAGGAACCACCTTGCTCCTGTGCGAGTGAACCCTACAGTGCAGCACACAAGGACCAGGCTGTCTTGGGGCTGGTTTGGCTGCAGCAATTTCCCTTCCGCTGGCAGTCCTGGCTGCCTCTGGCCCCTGGCATCAGAACAGCTTCTCAAGAGAGCACAAGTCCTGGTTGTCCATTTGGAGTCTTGCATTCTCTCAAGTCAAAATGCAGACAGTAATACCGGACACAAGGTCAGACCCGTGACTCACCTTCCCAAGATGAGGGTGTGTACCACCAGGAAGAGCTGGCAGCAGGACCAGGCTGGCGTCACCAAGCATCCTTCCTCCCCCACTCTGTCCCTCCCTCATGCCCACTGAATCATTCTCTGCCTTCCTGTCCTGGTCATGCATCGTCCATGTCAGGATATTTTCATGGTTCAGGTGTCATTTTGGGTGTGCTGGTTGATGTGTGGTTGGGACCAGGACAAGGCATCATGTGTGTGACTTGGGTTATATACCAAGGCTTGGTCAATGCTTCTCCATGACTTCCAGCAGAGAGAAGCCTCAGTGTCACCCACAAGGACCCCAGGGCCCTCACAGAACTATACAATGCCACAGTCCCTATGACAATGCTATTTAACGTGAAGTCAAAAACAAACTACAAACCCCGCCAGGTGGGGACATAGCCCAGTGGTAGAGTGTCTGCCCAGCGCACGTGAGGCTGGGTCAATTGCCAGCACCACAAAAGGAGTCGGGGGGGGGGGGGGGCAATGGACCACACAACTGTTTTCCAGTTTTAAAAATTTAGTCAAAGAGATCATCTGAGTTTTAGACGC
>NW_026012399.1:0-2727 GCF_001458135.2 Marmota marmota marmota | reverse complement strand
ATTTTTTTTTTTTTTTTGGTAAAGGCAGCTAGTTCTACCTTTAAAGCTCAAAAGGAGCAAACTTTATCTTAAAAGACAGAGTGATTTTGTTTTCACAGTTTGTTTTATTCATATCTAACTTTCAAATTCATGCCTGCTTACTGTAGAATTTTTGAGACTCCTAAATAGGACAAAGAGGGGAAAAATAGCCAATAACCCTACCACTTAGAAACAATCACATCAACATTTGGAGTAACTCTTTGGCAATTTTCCTGAATATTTCTATACTTATTGGCCAATTCTAGTATTGTATTCCTTGGGTCAATTTTGCTAGTTAATATTTATTATAGTATTCATAATTAGCATAAGCTATATGTTTTACTTCCCCTGAATTTATGATTAAAAATACACTATTCTCTGTACTTTTGTTTTCATAAGCAAACAATCAAGAGGTTTGTTAATTCTGTTGTTTTAACCAGTCAACTTTTTGATGCTTATGTTTATTCAAATCTGTTTACCACTTTATAAAATTGAGCTTTTAAGTTCATTAACTTTTTTTTCTTTCTGCTTTCTAATGTCTGATTTATGCTTTTCCTAAGGTCTTTAGCTAAATCTTAATTTATTTTTGATTTGGGAAAGAACAAAGCATTCAATAGCATAAATATGTTTGTAATTATAACTGTTGTATACATAGGGTTTTTTTCATTTTGATAGTTCACTTTTATTCCTATAAAAATTAATATATATGTACACTACAATATGAAAGGAAAGATGAACAGAAAAAAAAAAGTGTGACATTTCTCTTACCTAGAACCCAGTTGCTCTTTTCCTTTACATACTTTTGATCATATAGCTATGTTAAATTGAATATTCTTTTAAATTGATTATAAAAGTAACTTGTGCCTATACATAACTAAGAATTTATATGCCACAAAAGTCTCATTGCAAAGCAATATAAAATGGTAATGTTCTGATGGATTTTTACTTATGGTCTTTTTAAAAGACATAGTTAAAAATACAAAATATGTATGTTCATTAAACAGAGTTAAATCAAGAACGATGATATACAGATAAGTTTGAGTTTTTTTTTTCCTCCTCCTGATAAAGAGTTTAACTCTATTCACTGTAGCTTTTAAAATGTCAGGTCAAGTATTAATTCCAAAAATTAATATCTACTAAAACTCGATGAAATAAGAAAAGTAACTTGTTTTTTCTGTGTCCCTATCTTGAATTTGGTGCCCACTTCATTATTATTCTATCTTTCAATAAATGCTTTGAATGTTTAGATTGTTTTGAACTTTATTTATATTTCATGATTATCAATTATTTTTCATTCCACTGCTCACTACTAATCCTTTTATTTCATGACTTCCTCGTGGTCGAATTGTTTAATTTGCTATATCTTAAATTGGCTGGCATATACCATCAAACAACTTTCTCAGGAAAAGTACATAGATGGCATGTGTATGATAGATTACATAACTGAGGTCATCATTCTGCTGCTTTCACTAATGAATAACACACTGGAAAGAAAAGATGAACAGAAAAAAATGTATGACATTTCTCTAGGATTTCTGGGTCACAAACTTATGCCTAAAAGTTATATACATTGCTTCACTCTCTTCTGGTATTTAATATTGAAGCATCTTCTTTGGGGTTTTACTTTTTTGAACAAGAATGTTTAATAATTTATTGGCTTTACCCTTGAAATTAAAGTTTGCCAAGAGGAAAGTACACACTTTACAGATTTATACCTTAATTTATTTATTTATGATGGTACTGGGGATTGAACCCAGAAATGCTCTACCACTGAGCTACATCCACAGCCCTTTTTACTTATTTTTTAATTTTGAGATGGGGGTCTCACTAAACTTCTGAGACTGGCCTCCAACTGTGATCCTCCTGCCTCATCCTCTGGAGTCACTAGGATTATAAGCATGAACCACCACACATGTGCCACATCTACATCTTTTCTAATACAGAGAATTTTGTTTTTAATGTTTTCTTATGCTATATTTAATCAGTTTGGCTGTTTGTAATCTAGCCTGTAATATTTTAGAAATAATTATCTTCATGTTAGCATTCCATGCTGTGCTCAGACTTTCATTGTCTTGTTCCTCTTACATTGTTGAGAGCCACAGCCGAAGGGGCCCCAGCAAACTTCCAGCTGCTGGCTGATGATTGGCTCACAGCAGCCCCAGCAACATCTAGCTGATTGGCTCCTCTGCGGTGATGCTCATTGGGCTGTTTCCCTGCCCTTTCAGACCACGGAGCTGCTCATTGGGGGACTTTTTTGGCTCCGCCCACGTGACCCAGCCAATCGGCCTCAAGAGCAGGAGGATTGTGGGAGGTGGAGAGAAGCTTGTGTGGGAGAGAGAGGCTTGTGGAAAGCCAGTGGTGGCAGTTGAGGCTCTGAGGGTTTTTCCTGAGAGGCTGTTTTGTTTGGCGTGTGTGGTTCTAAAAATAAAGTTAGTTTCTTTTGACAAATGGCTCCTGATTGTGCCCAGCCAGACTGCGCATTTGGTGGCTCGCACGGGGAGCGACTGAGGGTAAGTGAAACTGCTCGCCCCTGAGGGCAGGGCGAGAGGATGGGTAGCCATTTTAAGATTCCTCTTTTGTTATTTTGTTTCACTTTTGTTTTAAGTTGCCTGTCCCTGGAGATGTGTAAGATGGAAGAAAAACCGCTCACATCTGAGGAACAGATAGGGAGAAAGGACGGATGGACATTTCAGGAGGCTATTATAATGA
>NW_026012398.1:0-2728 GCF_001458135.2 Marmota marmota marmota | reverse complement strand
GCCTTAACCAAACCAGTGAATGGACCCATGATGGGATTAACTGGGTGGGGGTGTGGCTCAGTGGTTAAGCACCCATGGATTCAATCCCTGGGACCAAAAAATAAATAAAACAAAAGACAGGCCCTTTTGTGCCCCAGGGAGTCAGTAAGGACTAGAAGCAAGATCTGGTGGTTCGGAGGCCAGAGCCAGGACGACTGAGCTGTCACAAAGAACATGACCCGTCCTCCTCCTCATGAGGATCCGCACAGGGTTTCGGCTCTTGCCTTACACAGGCCTCATGAAGTTCAAGTGGAAGATCGGAGGGTCAGGAAGGAAGAAGGAAGGAAATGCGTCTGCAGAGGCTGGCCGGAATGTTCCAGAGGGATCCCAGGGCAGGCGTGACCTGCAGGGCCCTCCCTCCAAGCCGGAGGCCTGCGGGGAAGGATGGGTCCAAGGCTAAGTTCTAGTCATACGATCACGTACACCTAGGGAGGATTGACAGTACTCATACTTTTTCCCTGTAGTTAACTTGATTTATTCTCTCTCAGCAATCCTGTGAACCTGGCTGCTTTTCCTTTTTTCTTTCTTTTTTTGGTACCAAGGATTGAACCCAGGAGTGCTTACCACTGAGCCCCATCCCCAGCTCTTTTTGTATTTTATTTAGAAACAGGTTCTCACTGAGTTGCTTAGGGCCTCACTAGTTGCTGAGGCTGGCTTTCAACTCCTGATCCTCCTGCCTCAGCCACCTGAGCGGCTGGGATGACAGGTGTGGGCCACCAAACCCGGCAAGCTGGCATTTTTTTTATGCATTTCACATAGAGAATAATTGAGGCTTAAACTCATAAGTGACTTGACTGAAGTTATATAGATTAGAACCTGTGTTGTTCCAAGAGCAGTGCTTTCTGCAATCTTGTTTTAGATAGTCAAATATTCCTTCCTTCTTTTCTTCCATGCACGCATAGATCCATCCACCTGTCCCTTTATCCTTCCTTCCTTATCTACCCACCCACCTACCAACCTACTCACCCACCCAACCAAACAATATTAATTGAGCATCTACTGTAATAAGATGCTGGGCAGAGACAGATGAGGTGGTGCAGGCCTGTAATCCCAGAGGCTCTGGAGGCTGAGGCAGGAGGATCCCAAGTTTAAAGCCAGCCTCAGCAACTTAGCAAGGCCCTAAGCAACTCAGCGAGACCCTGACTCAAAATACAAAAAGGGATGGGGACATGGCTCAGTGGTTGAGTCCTGGCACCAAAAATATGAATTCTGGGCACAGAACAATAATTAAGCCAGACATTTTATCCATATCCTCATGGAGCTCGGAGCCAAGTGAGGAAGACAGATAAGAGTCAAGTGAACAGAGATAAACTTCCCTTCATAGATAGGGATAAAGTGTCCCTACAGACAGACCGAGGGTGGGCCAGACGGCTGTCCCCGCTGACGTGACATGGGAGTCCCAGGGAGCAGATGACCGCCAGGCAGCCAGAAGAAACATGGGGGTAAGAGTTTTCCAAGCGGAGAGAAAGTGAGCCTCCAAGCCCTGGGCAGGGAGGGTGACTCAGGCAGGTGACCTGGTGGCCACCCTCCTCCCCCAGCACCACCTGCACGGTTGACAGTGGCCAAACTGGCTGAGCCACTGCCTGTCCCAGAGCCCAGGCACAGATGTGAAATTCAGGGGACCGTGCCATTTTAGTGGGCGTTGGAAAGTCCTGGCCTTCTCCCTAATTGGCTTCTCTGTCCCATACCCAGGCTTCAGTCAGCACATCCTGTTTTGTGGGGTCTCACTGGCTCCCCCTGAACTCCCCACCTGTCACCAGGGACCCAGGCATGAACCTTGACACTTGGCTCGTCTGGAAGGAGATTTCTCTCTCTGTGAGAGAAGAGAAAAAAAAGAGGTTTCCTAATCAGCACAGACGCTGAAGGGCGGAGACCGTGCCAGGGCCAGCTGCGCATGAGGCTGGTGGCAGCTTGGTGCCAGAACAATTCTGCCTGGTCCTGTCGCGCTCCCTCCCTCCCACCCGGGCTCCAGCGGCTCCAGCCATCTGCACAGAGGAGCGCCTCTGCCCCGGGGCCGCAGGAGGCTGTAGGGGGAGTCTCTCGGGGCAGGTGTTTCTTGACACTCTGCCCATCCAGGTTTCAATGAAGAAAGACGCAGGGCATTTAATTTATCTTTTTTTTTTTTTTTTTTGGTGTGGGGGGTGCTGGAGATTGAACCCAGGGGCATTCGGCCACTGAGCCCCCTCCCCAGCCCTATTTTACATTTTATTTAGAGACAGGGTCTCACTGAGTTGCTTAGGGCCTCGTTTTTGCTGAGGCTGGCTTTGAACTCACGATCCTCCTGCCTCAGCCTCCTGAGCTGCTGGGATTACAGGTGTGTGCCACCACAATTGCTTGGCCATCTTGTCATTGTTGAGCAGTGGGAACATACTCCCTTTTGAACCTCCTGGATGATGGCTCAGGAACATGCATTTTTAAAGATGTGTGACTACACCCTGACTGGCAAGTAGGACAGCATTGGGTTCCCCCTGAATTGACCCTCAGGAGGTACTTGAACATCAAGACCTGTGGGAGGTGATCCCCCCAAAGCTGACAGGCAGCTGGGGAAGGGAGGTGGGGAAAGGTGCATGCTCATACAGGATGGGTCAAGGACATGGTTATAGTTTTGGGGGCAATCAGTACAGAATATTCCTCAGATAAGATCCACGGAGAGGGCCCAGGGCTGGGGCTCAGTGGCAGGGCGCTGGCC
>NW_026012397.1:0-2728 GCF_001458135.2 Marmota marmota marmota | reverse complement strand
GTTAGGTTTAGGTTTAGGATTAGGGTTAGCATTTGAGCTAGCTTAGGTTTAGGGTTAGGGTTAGGTATACTGTTAGTTCTAGGGTTAGAGTAGGTTTAGCTTTAGGTCTAGTGTTATCATTAGGGTTAAGTTTAGAGTTAGAGTAATGGGTAGGGTTCAAGCTAGGTTTAGGGCTTGGGTTAAGGTTAGGCTTAGGGCTGGAGTTAGGTTTAGGGTTTGACCTTGGGTTAGTGTTAGGGTTAGGTTAGGTGTAAGGTTTATGGATTGAGCTAGGTTTAGGGCTAGGGTGAGGGTTAGGTTTACAGTCTGGGCTAGTGTAGGTTTATGGTTAGGTTTAGAGCTAGGGTTAGCATTAGTTTTAGGGTTATTGCTAGTATAATTGATAGAATTAGAGCTAGGTTTGGGGCTATGGTTACAGTTAGGATTAGGGCTAGAATCAGGGTGAGGTTTATGGTTTAAGCTAGGGTTATTTTATGGTAAGGTTTAGTGTTTGAGCTAGGGTTAGGACTAGAACGAGGGTTAGGGTTAGGGTTAGGGCTAAGTTTAGGGTTAGAGTTATGCTTAGGGTTAGGTTTAGGGCTGAAATTAGGCTGGGTTTTGTGTGAGGTTTAGGGCTACTCTTAGATATATGGTAATGTAAGAGCTAGAGTTATGGTTATGGCTATATTTAGAGTTCATCTAGTGTTAGGGTTAGTTTTGTTCATAGGATAAGTTTTAGAGCTAGAGTTTTTGTTAGGGTAAATGTCAGGGTTCAGGTTAGGATTAGGTTTAGGGTTAGGTCCAGAAAGAGGACTAGGGTTAGGTCTAGGGGTAGAGTTAGTGTTTGGTTTCAGTTAAGGGTTATATTAGGAATAATGCTAGGGTTGTGGCTATATTTAGGATTAGGTTTAGGTCTAGGGCTAGTTTTATTGTTAGGTTTAGGGTTAGGGTTACTGGTAGGGCTAGTGTTTGTTTTCGGATAAGAGTTAGGGTCAGGTTTAAACCTAGGTTTAGTGTTAGGGTCAGAATAAGGGTCAGGGTTAGAGATAGGGTTTGAGTTAAGTTTAGAGCTAGAATGAGGGTTAGATTTAGGACTAGTAATAGAGATAGGGTTTGGGGTAGGCATAGAATTAGGGTTAGGGCTAGGGTAGCAATAGGGTGAGGGTTTGACTAAGTGTAAGAAATAGAGTTAGAACTAGGATTAGGACTAGGGATAGGGTTTGGGTTAGGGCCAGGGTTAGGATTAGGGTTAAAACTATGTTTAGGCCTTGGATTAGGGCTGGGTTTTGTATTAGGTTTAGGGCTATGGCTAATTTAAGAACTGGAATTATGATTTGGGCTAGTTTTAGGGTTAGGTTTAGGGCGAGGTCTAGTGTTAGGATTAAGTTTAGGGATAAGGTGATGTGTAGAGCTAGGGTTAGTGTTAAGTTCAGAGTCAGGGTTAGTATTAGGTCTAGGGTTAGGGTTAGGAATTGAATTAGGGATAGGGTTAGGGCTAGGTGTAGGGTTAGAGTTTGGTTTAGGTTAAGGGTTAGGGTCAGTGAAATGGCTTGGTTTTGCTTGAGAGCTAGGGCTTGAGTTGGGGCTAGTTTTCAAATTAGCCTTATGGTTAGAGCTAGTGTTACGATATGGTTTAGGCTTAGGGTTAGGGTTAGATTTAGAGTTAAGGTTAGATCTAGGTTCAGGGCTACAGCGAAGGTTAGGGCTAAGGTTAAGGCTAGAATTTGAGTTATTATAAGGGATAGGGTTAGAACTAGGGATAGGGATAGGGCGAGAGTTAGAGTTAGTGTAAGGATTAGATTTAGGGTTGGAATTAGGGCTTAATTAGAGCAATAATTAGAACTAGGGTTTAGGATTAAGGCTGAGCCTAGGTTTATGGCTAGGGTTATGGTTATGTTTATGGTTACATATTATGTTATAGCTAGCTTTAGAACTAGGGGAAGGATTAAAACTAGGATTAGGTCTATGGTTAGGATTAGGTTTAGGATTGAGGCTAAGATTAGGGCTAGGATTAGGGTTGGAGTTTGTTTCAGGGTTAGGGCTTTTTAGGGCTATTTCTAATATTAGGTCTAGGTTTATGGTTAGAGATAGTTTTAGGGTTAAGATCATTTGGGTTTGGATTAAGTTAATGGATATGATTAGGTTTAGGGTTCAGGTTAAGTTTAGGGTAATGTATAGGTTTAGGGTTAGGAATAGGTTTAGGGTTATCCGAGGGTTAGCACTAGGGTTAGGATTAGGATTAGGGTAATGGAAAGGGTTACAGCTGGGGTTAGGGCTAGGTTTATGATTAGTATTAAGGCTAGGTTTAGGGTTCGGTTTTGGGTTATGTCAGGGGTTAGGGTTAGGGTTCTAATCAGGTTAGGGTTAGTGTTAGGTTTGGGGTTAGGGCTAGGGTTAGATATGGTGTTAGGGTGAGAGTAAGTTTTGTACAAATTTCTTTGATACTTGGAAGGAGTCAACTTTTACCTAGCCTTAATATGCTCCTCAGGTTTGGGCCTTCTCATTTCAATGGTTCACTAACAGGGACACTCTGTATTTTAAGGTTTCACTTCATATTGACCTATATAGGTAAATGAAAATGGAGGTTGAAATCAAACCGGGTTGGTGCTAGCTGCTTGAAACTTCAAACACTGTATCAGTTCTCTGTGGGAACTCTCTGGTATGTTCCTATGGGTAAATGGAAATTGAGGTGGAAATCAAACAGGCAGCCCTTCCCCTAAACCTAACCCTAATCCTAACCATAAAATAG
>NW_026012396.1:0-2728 GCF_001458135.2 Marmota marmota marmota | reverse complement strand
AAAAAAAAAAAAAAAAAAAAAAAAAACCTGAAGGGCCAGAACATTTTAGGCAGTTAAGATAGTGCCAGAAACAAAACAATGTAAGAGCTCAGATCTTATTGTTATAAATATAATAATAAATAGTATCAATATTCTAGTTCAATTAAATTATAAAATTTTGAAGAGAAACTGAGGTTTTTAGGTCAGAAATTCTTTTAAAATTAAACAATACAGTGTTTCTTATTATTATAGGAAATAGCTGCAAAGTGTTTATATAAAGAATATTTGAAAGCAGTTATTTCTTACTTGAAAAAGGTATAAATCCTAATTTCTCTTCTGCAGTTGCTATCTTTGAGATGGCATAGGGTTCTTTCAGTTTTGTGGCACAGAAATATGTCTCTTTCTATTTGTCTGGGCAGGATCTGGTTAAAAGAGTCAAAACAGGTATGCTTCCCTCTAATAACAATAAAGTTCTGAGCACACAGTAAATATTAAAAATATTTGGCTGTAATTCTTCATAGGAAATATTTGATTTTCTTATGATGTCAGCAAATCATTCCTTAATTAGTGAGTTTCTATGTTTAAAACATACTTTAAGAAAAAAAAATCAGAGGAAAAAGTTTATTTCCTTCTGTTTTCAGTGAGAATTTGGAAAACCAGAAGCAATGCTGTTGTTTCTCTTAATCTCTTTCTTTGTAACCTTTCTTCCCAATGTGTAGCATTATCCTTCATCCCTAATTAGAAGCTCAAGAAAAAGACTGTTCCTACAGTTTCTCCGTAAATAACTCTCAATCTATTATTAGTACATACTTGCAAATGTGTACGATGCCATATATATTATATATATAATATTTTATCATATTATGATTGAAGAATATTTAATATCCTTAGATTAATATTATAGTAATTATATTATTATATTCTTGCATAATATTACACATTGTAAATTGTGATCATATATAGCATTTTACAGTAATAATACTATAGTAATAATACTTTATATATCATAGTTATAATAATCATGGTTATAAATCAACAATATTATTAATTATGTTAATATATAATATATACATTTATATACTAAATAATGAACATATGTATAGTATATATGTTCAGCATATATAATATATATTATATATGTTCATTTTATATAGTTTTGTGATTATTATTTTACATATTACATAACATACATAGTTTTTTTAATATACGTATAAACATGCATATATTGTGACTGAGATAATTGAAAACATAATTCCACAATTTCAAATATATTTTAGGTGAAAAAGCTTCAAAGTACCATCTCTGCTTCTAAAATGAGCCAATGTATATCCAGACAAATTAAAAATTTATGATGTATAATAATGATATTATAACTTTGTTATTATTATGATAACACTATCATCTACTTATGATGATCTTTTCTGGATAGCCAATGAACTGTCCAAAATATCACCTAAATTTCTTCAATTATTAGTTAAGCTTAGAAATTCATATCACTTTACCATCCCTTGAAAACAATATACCAGAGCAGGGGTGTAGCTTACTGGTCGAGTATTTGCTAAGTATGTGAAAAGTTCTAGATTCAATTCTAGCACCACAAAAACAAATACCAATAAACAAGCATCAATAAAGCAACAGCAAAACAGAGCACACCAAAGAATTTCTCAAATGTACAAAGTAAACAGTGACATTTCTTATAGTCTTCATATTTTAGTCTTCCAAGGGACAACTGTAATATTTCCTTTCAAAAGGTATAAACCATATGAATCAGAGAAGAAAGTATGAAATGTCTAAGTGTAAAGAACTGGGCTAATATGTTGATAGTCCATTCCGGTCAGGACATTTTTTCTAAATTTATGCAATTCTAGACAAAACATACAAATCTTGGTTAATACCAGGTTAAGATACATAGATGACAGAGACAATTAGGCTTACTTTAAAACTAACTGAAATGTTATGAACAAGGCCTGAGAATATGGGGAAGAAAAGATGTGACATAGATAATGACCATGAAACCAGAAGCTGACTTGGCCACAAAGGAATAAAATCAGTAGATACTGGAGTGCCCACATCTACTGCTCAGGGTAGATAACTGTCATCTCAAAATCATATGCACAATAAAATTTTCATTCATGAGTGACTGTGCAATAAAGACAGCTTGACAACAGTCTGTGGATGTACATCAGGAAAAAGGAAAATGATCCCACAAGAAATTCTGAGACATGAGAAGAAATAATGAGTGAAGAAAATGACAACTATATTCCTGAATCTATAAATAAATGAAGGAACAAATAAATAAAAGAAATTTATTTTAAATAATAATGACCAATTTGCATTATTAAAAGTATAGCATTGCAATTTATAGGTAACAAAGTAATAAAAACATAATGTAGAATTTCCAAACCACTAAAGAGATAAAATGAGTTGAGGAAAAATGGAGAAAAAAATTTCCAAAAATATATGGGTAACTAAGACAAATAAAAGAAAATTAGTAGCAGAATGTATGAATAATCAAAATAATTGTATTAAATTGTTCAGTTTGTTGGACTGAAGAATATATTAAAGAAATAAAAGAATTGTTAACCAAATAAATTCATTAAAGAAATAAAAACCGCCTAAATACTGTTGAAAGACTCCACTGCCACATAACCCAAACTGGAAAAGATTGGAAAAAATTCCACCAGATAAATGCTATCCCCACTGCTATTATGGCAGACATATAGACTTGAAGTTAAATATATATATATAT
>NW_026012395.1:0-2728 GCF_001458135.2 Marmota marmota marmota | reverse complement strand
CTTAGCATAATCTGCTCTAATGCCATCCATTTCCCTGTAAATTCTATGATTTTGTCATTTTTTAATGCAGAGTAATACTCCATTGTGTATAAATGCCACATTTTTTTTATCCATTCATCTATTGAAGGGCATCTAGGTTGGTTCCACAGTCTTGCTATTGTGAATTGTGCTACTATGAACATCGATGTAGCAGTGTCCCTGTAGCATGCTCTTTTTAGGTCTTTAGGGAATAGACCGAGAAGGGGAATAGCTGGGTCAAATGGTGGCTCCATTCCCAGCTTTCCAAGAAATCTCCATACTGCTTTCCAAATTGGCTGCACCAATTTGCAGTCCCACCAGCAATGTACAAGTGTACCCTTTTCCCCACATCCTCGCCAGCACTTGTTGTTGTTTGACTTCATAATGGCTGCCAATCTAACTGGAGTGAGATGCTATACCTCTAATCTTAAAACAGATCTCTAAATTCCTTAGTTTCATTTTCTGCAGCTAAAAAGTGGAACCAATCATATGTACCAAACATATTTGCTATGAGGATTAAGAATAAATTGTTTGTGACACAATAATCGTTCTGATGTGGATTCTTTTTTGCTTTCTTGCTCTGTTCCTCCATTCTCACCCTTTTAGAATATGACTACTTTAATGGACAATCAATATTATCAACCCTCTCTAATTAAATTTAAGCAACCTCAAAATAAGGTATTATTAAATCCTCAACTTTTAATAGGAAACTTGTACCAGTTTGCTTTATTCAAAAAGTGACTTTTAAATTAATATAGCATAGCTATTAAGCTCTTAAAATCAGACAACAGAGAATTTGAATTTCATCCTAATTTCACAAATACTAAGTGTGTCACTTAAGTCAGTCTAGTTTCCTGTAGATCTATTGTGTTCCTTTGCAAAATGTGGGTAATAATATTCTGTATATCTAAATTACAGCAAAATTTAAGTGATATAATTTATTTAAAGCACTTCATCTAGAAACTTACACAGAAAAATTTTACAGATATCTGATTTTAGTATTTTTCAAATCTTAAACATAAGACTATAAATTTTAAGCATATACCCAAGTAGTTTGTATCAATGAGTCCTGTATGAGGAGACTAGATTTTTTTTTCTCTAACATCGTTCTGTCTGCCTTCCTACCTTAATTGATAGGGCAGAGGCTTAATCAGATGCTACTGGTCAGAGCTAAATAGAAACTTGATGCTTTTCCAAAAGTGATTATTTGAAATAAGTTAGATTTGAGTTTGACTCTCAGTTCAAAGGACTTTTAAACTTTGTGACCTTGAATCAACTTTTCATCTGCCTATAATCTCATTTTTTTCATAATAAAATAGCGTGGAGGAAAATATTCTTGCCAAATTTCAGTGTTATTGAAAAGAGAAAGGGCAATATAGAGAGGACAGAACTTTAACTGTTATGATAAGGATATCATGCCTACTCTTACTATAATCGTGAATGGTTATAGCATTTAAGAAATATATATTCTGAGAATATTGAAAGGTGATCAAAAGTATATTTACTTTTACAAAGACTTTTGCATAACCAATTTTACTGTTAAAATATCTATTCATCAAATATAATAAGGGATTATGATATCAAGTTTAAAAATGCATATGCATAATGGAAATAGAGATATCATTTATAATGCCGTGCTGTTTATGACCCCAGGTGCTCCAGAAAAGCAATCATTTCAGTATATATTGTAAAATCCAAGTATTAAGATTTGACACCAAGTACAATATCAGCCTTCTCAAAGTTGATCTTATGCTAATGTTAAAACATGAAACTCTAATTCTTTTTTTAGTTTTTATTCCTTAAACTCCTCAAAAACCTCAAACTTTTAAGGAAATTGAGTGATTTTTATCTATCTAGTAAGATTTAACCTCAAATTTAAAGAAAACATGATAAAATGCACTTGAATTACTGGTTCTGCAAAATTAAAATACGGATATTGAATAAAGAACATGTGCTGGTTTTTTTGATATATACCAGACCTGACTTGATAGCTAGAGTTCTCTGGCTAGCCTGAGTTTTAGTTTAATTAATCAATTAATTTAGAAAATTCAACTTTACATAATTAAATTATGTTTAGATAGTTTGATATTTTGCATTAATTTCTCTTTCACATTCAAAAGTCAGTAGAAGAGAAAGTCATGGTCTGTTTGTATGAAGCTCAGGGGAGTGGAATTATTTGCTCATTCTGACAAAGTTTAGCTTTCCTACATTCTGGGAGAACTTTCTTTGATGAGACTGGAAATGGACGGTCCTTGGCATGGTCTGGCCTGTCATGACTTACACTTCCCAGTGGATTGGACTAGAGATGGCATTGGGTTCCAATATATATTTTCATCACTTGGGCAGAACAGAGCACCTGACATATGTCCTTAGTTAGTACTTCCATCTCACCTGGTTGAGAAGAAAAGATATCACTGTTTTATATACTTTTTAAATCGAGACATAATAATTGTACATAATTGTGCAGTGAAGTGTGATATTTCAATACATGTATACAATGTGTAATGATCAAACTAGGGTAATTAGCATTGCATTACCTTAAATATCTAAGTTATGTATTAGGAAACACCATAATCTTGTCAATACCAAGTTTGTCTGATTTCTAATATTAGTCTTTGTACTATTACTATTTCCATTTTAAAAATCAATAGCTTAACTAATATTCTAATAAGTAATTTGTTGTTGGTATCCCTAAATATAAATAGTAAAA
>NW_026012394.1:0-2728 GCF_001458135.2 Marmota marmota marmota | reverse complement strand
CACCCTCAGCCCCTTCCCTCCCCAGGGTGGGGGGCAGGGAGTCCTGCCTTGGTCCCCTGGACCCTCCCTGTCCTGAAGCTCACCTTCGCTTCATTAGCACACGGCCACACCCATGGCCCCAAGGGGACCTGGGAGCCGTGTGCCAGGAAGCAGGCACGCGACTGGACACGTGTTCCATGGAGGCCAGCGGCCCCCTCCTCACTGCTGTCCCCATCACCCAGGCCCTGGTGGCAGGGACAGGAAGATGAGTGAAGCCCACACCACAGAATGAAGGGCTCCCGTGCTCCTGCCCAGAGCCCGGGTGCTCAGGGACAGGGGCGGGGAGGGCGGACCCAGGCGGGGCAAGCTGCAGTCCCACCGTCCCCGTAAAGGCCGGGGAGGCGCTGGGTCAGGAGAGGCCCTGTGCTTACAGAAGCTGAGCTGAGGGACGTGCCTTGTGGAGGACGAGGGGACCGAGGGCCAGCTGCTGGTGTCCAAGCACTGCCAACGGGGTGACCTAAAACAAACCGCGTCCTCTCCCAGTGCTGGGGGCCCAAAGCCCAAAACCATGATGTGGGCAGGCTGCGCTTCCTCCAGAGCCCCTGGGGGGTCCCTCTGCCAGTAACCCCTGCTGGTGGCCCCAGCGTTCCCAGGCTCAGCCACATCTTGGCTCTTCCCTCCAGGGTGTCCAAATCCCCTTCCCAGGAGGACACCAGCCACGGCTCAGGACCTGGGAACGCAGTGCGGTCCCGTGTGAACTCCATGACCTCTGCCGAAACCCTGTTTCCAAATAAGGTCGCACGCTCAGGTCCAGGTCGACTGGACTTTTAGAGGGGACACTCCGAAGCCCGGGGCAGGAAGGAGCAGAAGTCTGAAGATGTTGAGAGAGGCCCGGAGATGCTGCCCCCTGACCTTAGTGCAGGGAGACGGACTTTGGACTTCTGACCTCCAGACTGTAAGAGAGGGACTTTGGGTCATTTCTCAGCCACTCCATTCAGGGCACTGTGTCACAGCTGCCACTGGACACAGCCCTGGGCTCCTGGGCTCCTGTCCCCAGCAAGGCTGTGCTAAAAGAGAGGCGGCCCCCACTCCGCAGCCGGCTGCAGGCTGCTCTGTTCCACGGCGCTGTTACCAGTACTGGCCAGTGTCCAGTTAGGAAAATCCAGCTCTGCGAGCAGAGGCGACCTCTGGTCACTGTCACTCCCGTCAGGGCCGAGGCTGGTCCTTGGTTCTGCAGGCCACGACCTGCATCAGCCTCCTCGGGCCCGAGTCCTCCGTCAGCCGGTTCTTTGCAAACTCATGTCCGGCCTCAGTGAGGGAATGGGCCTTGGCCAGGGCTCGGCCTGCTCAGCCGGGAGGCCTGGGGGTTGGGTGAGGGACACCCCAGGCCCCTCCTCCTCCCCACTCTGCCTGGCCTCAGCGAAGCCACCTCGGGGGCTCTTCCCACTGCACCGCACACCTGAAGAGGCCACTCCCGGCCACCCCAGGTCCCTCACCTAGTCCCTGCCTCTGCCCAGGGGGAGGATTATTTGTGGCTCCCCCCTTACCCAGGGACTCTCCATGGGCCCCCAGGGAGGGCCGTGCTGGGAAGGGGGGAGGCCAGAGAAGAGGGAAGGTGACAGTGGCCTCGTGGGGAGGACGAGGGTCTCCCTGTCGTCTTCCCGCCCCAGCCCTCCGAGGCGGGCGCTTTTCCTCTTCGTGACACTAGGCTCACAGTGGGCGCTGCGTGCCGAGTGTGCTCTGGGGGTCTGCGCGGTGCTGCCAGGGACAAGGCGCAGCTCGGGGCCACCTCTTCCCTGGTGCGCCCGTCCCCTGTCTCCTTATGAAGAGGGACGGGTGACAAAGCCCACTTGTGGCCGTGCCCCTATTGCGTCGGCCCCGGGAGGCTCTCTAGCAGCAGACCGGCCACTCTGGGTGCCGCAGGCCTGTGTGGTCCCCAGGGCCATCCGCACCCTGCAAGGGCACGAGCACCAACCCGAGCGCCAAGGCCGCACGAGGCTCCCTGTGGCTGCCGCCCAGGTGGAGGGCGACGGGCGCTGTTCACCCGGCTCCCTCCCTGGTCACTAGTGATGTCCCTCATGGCTTTCTTTCTCCTGCGGTACTTTGCCCACTTCCTGCCGAGCGGCGTCTTCCTTGTGGCCCCCGAGCGCCATCTTGGCTGAGGAGCCCGTGGAGCCCTCGCGGGGGCCTTGCAGCCGCCCTCCTCCCACTGGTTGGCTGACTGTGTCTTTGTCACAGAGGTGTTTCGTTTTCCAGGTGGCATTGCCAGCCTCCCTGCAGAGGCGAGAGCCTGGCCCTGCTGCCCAGTGCCTCACCCTGGACCTGGGCGAGGGAGCTGCCTCTTGGGTCTCTGTCCTCCCTCCCTGCGGGCAGCCGGTGGCTGGCGGGTGACTCAAAGCACAGGGTCCCAGCTCTTTGCCTCTGTTGGGAACACCCAGCCCCGTGGTCCCCAGCAGATCCTCCAAGGCCAGATCTGCCCTCTGTCCACTCCCCCTGGCCTCCCCACAGAGGTGGGCGCCAACGTGCGCAGCCAGGGTCCCTCCTGGGGCTGCTGGAACACAGTGCCACAAGCCTAGCAGCTAGAAACAGCAGCCGCGTCCCCCACAGTCCTGCAGGCCGACGTCTGAGGGCAAGGTGTGGGCAGGCTGCGCTGCCCCGAAGGCTCCAGGGGCCATCCTTCCTGCCCGTCAGCTGCCAGTGGCTCCAGAGCTCCTTGGCTTTGGAAGCATAGTGCATGCCTCCTGTCCCC
>NW_026012393.1:0-2728 GCF_001458135.2 Marmota marmota marmota | reverse complement strand
TCATATGAAAATGGTAGGAGACCCTCAATGTTACACAAAATTACATATAAGAGGTTGTGAGGGGAAAGGGGGGGGACAAGGGAGAGAATTGAACAACAGCAGATGAGGTAGAGAGGGAAGATGGGAGGGGAGGGGAGGGGGGATAGTAGGGGATAGGAAAGGTAGCAAAATACAACAGTCACTAATATGCCATTATGTAAAAATGTGAGTGTGTAACCGATGTGATTCTGCAATTTGTATTTGGGGTAAAAATGGGAGTTCATAACCCACTTGAGTCAAATGTATGAAAGATGATATATCATGAGCTTTGTAATGTTTTGAACAACCAATAAAAAAAAAGAAAGATGTATGTGGCAATATCCATATTTTTAATGAACTACACATACAAAACATACATTCAATAATCATTAAATGAGCTTTCATGTTCTAAATCATTTTACATTTAGCTTATTATATTAATTTTTAAAACTCAGACCCAGATTAAAGTTATAAATATTATTACATGTGGTTTTAATTAGAAGATTAAATCAGTTATATTTATTAGCTATATTTGTTAGTATTTGTCAATACTATAGACCTGAAAATTAGCCATTGACATCACAGTACAGAGCCAGGCTGCCTCTCATTCATTCTCCACTAGGCTGTACGACTGACCCTGATATCATTCCCAAACCATACATTATGTGCTGTGTCTGTGACTCACTTTTACCTTTTTGTTAATTATGCAGGGTTTATAAACATAGATGTAATATATCTCATCCTATGCCATAATGAAAGCATTCTGTGCCTTTACTAAAATATATGCTTTAGAGCAAAATTCAAGCCAAACAGTGTGAAAGTTATTTTTTAAACCAGGCACTGTGATGAATGTAAATGAAGAATAAAAATATGCAGATGCTAATTCACAATAAGGTGGGGGGCACTAGGGAAGAACAGCATTACATTAGATTAGGTAGAGGCAGGGGAGGGGATGTGGGGATAGGAAAGATAGTAGAATGAAACAGACATTATTACTTTATGTATATATGTGACTACATGACCAATATGATTCTGCAATATGTTCACTCAGAAAAATGAAATTATATCCCATCTATGTATGATATATCAAAGTGCACAAATGCATTCTACTGTCATGCATAACTAATTAAAATTAAAAAATTTAAATTCCTAAAAAATTTAATTTAATTTTTAAAAAGTAGACACTGTTCATTAAGACAGTTCTTGAGGAATGGCATTCAAAACCGTTATAATAGTGACAAAAATATTGAAGTAAACATAAATAGTTAGCTCTTTGCTCTAAGGGCAATAATTTAAATAAGATTGAATTAAAGTTCTTAACTGCATCATTATTTTCAAGGCTATACTTATAAATTAATGTTTTAGAACTTTGCAAAATTCATGATGTCTTCATATAAATATGAAAACTACAGGGATAATATATTATTGTTTCCTGAAAATAATACATTCCCTAAGAGGTTTCTGTCCTAAATTCATTCAAGATGACAGAAAATAGACAATATACCTTCTGTGTAACACATAGGAAGAAAATTTTGTAGGACACAATTTTCTAATTTTTTTGTGGTTCTTGAAATTGAACTCAGGGTCTTGAACATGATGGGCAAATACTCTACCACTAAGCCACATCCCCCAGTTCCAATTTTCTAATATTTTTGTTATGAATAACTCTTTATTTAAATGATAGCATTCTTTCTAACAGGATTGGACTACTGTGGAAATAGTAATGTCTCATCAGAGAGGCTTGACCTGAACTCAGCTTACCACTCCAGGAAAATATTCACTATTTTAACAGATCAAGTTTCCTTGTAGCTCATCCTGTTTAAAATAAGACTTCTGCAGGTGCATGACATTTTTCTAGTTAGCTATTGAAGTCTTATATATCATTTCTCTGCTATAGGAATCTTGCACCATACATTATCCCCATTGAAGCACTAATATCAGGCTCACACCAAACAACTTTCCAGAAGCCCTCTCTGTTCCTTCACAATTCTCATTTCTTTCCTTCCCATTTTTTTCACAGGATGCACAATGGGTTCAAACACTGGGATTTATCTGCATATACTGCATCTTGTATACTGCATCATTAGCTATATGCCCTTAAGCAAGTTGTTTAATTATTTTCTCCTCCAGAAGTGGCTTAATAGGATTTGTAAAGAATGTGGCATGTGATATGGAGGTCATCAAATCAAATTATTCCTCTAAGAGAGAAAAAGTAGTTAAAACTACACATCGAAGGAACAAATCCAAATTAGGCAACATCCATCCCATATATTTTTGTGTTTTGAAGGAGGAATATAGAAATTTCATTGCAAAGGGAGAAACAAAGAACCTTGACATTGTACATGATACTGTATTCTATGCCAGAAGAGAATGTTTGTGCATTTTTTCTTCCAATTTGACAAATACCAGTGTAGGATTCTGGATACTAATAGGAGCAGCATGTGCCCCTGGCCTGAGGAGCTCAAGTGGAGGTCAAGGAAAAAAGCTTCTTCAGGACCACACACAAATATTCATAGTGTCTTAATCTGCTTGGGCTGCCATAGACTGGAAGTAATAAACAAGAGACATTCATTTCCTCATGATTCTGGAGCATAGCTGGGTTGTGGAGAAGACTCTTCCTTGTTTATGGTGTGCTCATATGGTCTTTCCTCTGCACATTGGCAAAGATCTCTCTCTCTCTCTCTCTCTCTCTCTCTCTCTCTCTCTCTCT
>NW_026012392.1:6645-13446 GCF_001458135.2 Marmota marmota marmota | reverse complement strand
TTTCAATGTATAGAATAAAGGAGGCAAAAACCCCCAAACCAATGACCATGCCACAGAAGAATGGTCAGAGTGCAGTCTGAGGTCCCACTCCTGGCATCTGCTCAGACAGCAAAAACAGAGAAGTTACAAGAACAAAAGGATAACTACATACGTATTAAAGAAGAAGAGAATCCATCTCAACAGATGCACAAATCCAAGACTTCTGAAAACATGTGGAAATAAGCAAATATATGTCCTTCCCCCTATCAAAATTTATAATCCCCCAACAAAGGAAACCACAGATATAGAAGTGGATGAAATGCCAGAGGAAGACCACAAAAACTGATTACTAAAATGCTAAAATTACAAAAATGAGAGCTACCACAACCAACTTAGTTCAGTGAGCTAAAAGAAGAACTAAGAAATGTATTAAGATAGTAAAAGCAGAAGGTGAAAGACTATTTCCATAAAGAAATAGAGATACTGAAAGGAAACCAATCAGAACTGGAAATGAAAGACACAATGAATCAAATAAAGAATTCATTTTTACGTATCACCAACAGATTAAATTATATAGAAAATAGAACATCAGGTTTTGAAGACAGGGTATATGAACTTGTAATATGTAATATGTAATAAAGGAAAAAACAATTAAAGACCATGATCAGAATATACAAGAACTCCACCAAATCTGAGAGTCACTGAGATAGAAGAAAAATGGCGATACAGACTAATGGTATCAAGAAACTTTTCAGTGAAATAATAGCAAAAAAATTTCCAAACCTTAGAAATGAGGCAGAAATCCACATACAGGACTCAAATGGAAACCCAAATAAACAAGATCAAAAAAAGGTCCTCTCCATCATAAGCAAAATGCTTAACCAAGAAAATAAGAAAAGAATCATATGATCATCTGAATAAATACAGCGGGAATCTTTGACAAAATCCAGCACTTATTGATGTCAAAAATGTTGGAGAAACCAGGAATAGAAAGAGCTTATCTCAGCATTATAATGGCTATATGTGATAAACCCAAAGCCAACACCATACTAAATGGAGAAAAACTGAAAGTATTTCCTCTAAAACCAGGGACAAGAGGATAAAGTCTACTCTCACCACTCTTTTTATTTCCCTTAATTTTTAAATCTGTTTTAATTAGTTATACATGACAGTAGAATGCATTTATGCACCACTCTTATTCAATATTGTTCTTGAAATTCTAGTCACAGCAATCAGGCAAGAGAAAGAAATTAAAGGAATACAAATAGGAAAAGAAGTCTAATTATCTGTTTGCTGATGACGTAATCCTATATCCAGAAGACCTAAAAAACGCTACCAGAAGACTTATAGAACTGACAAATTCACTGAAGTAGCAGTATGCAAGATCAACATTCGTAAATCAATAGATTTCCTATAGTCCAATAAGGGTTTGCTGAGAAAGAAATTAGGAAAACTATCTCATTCAAAATAACCTCAAAAAATAAATTAAAATACTTGGGAATAAATCTACACAAGGAAGTGAAAGATCTCTACAATTAAAAAAGCAATTGAAGAAGATCTTAAAGATGGAAAGCCCCTCCCCTCCCCATGTTCTTGGATAGGCAGGATTAACACTGTCCACCTGCTGAGCCCTCAACTAACCTTATTGAAATCTCATGAGAGATGCTGCACCATAACCACTGAAATTTATATTTTAGAGAAACTATGAGATAATAAATATTTGCTATGTTATGCCACAAAGTTTTGGAGAAAAATATTATATAGCAATAGATAACCAATAGCCAAATCTCATCACATCCAGGTCAATCACTGGAACCCTGGCCCCTAAATTCTTCTTTATGGTTCAAGTGGCAGAAAAATGGGGCAGAATTATCCCTCATACTTCCATGTGGCTTTCTTCTTCTGCTCATGGGAAGTCTTATCCTCTGCCACCCTCTGAATGCTATGTACAGTCAATAGTGATATTCTCTAATTGAGTATTAATTCTCATTGTGCTGAGCTGGAAAAAGCATCCTCCTCCTCACCCATGCTACAGTCTGACATTATGGTCATGAGAAGAAATGTTTTTACATTTTTAGTTTCTATAACCAGGTCTCTAAGAATGTTATTCTTTTATTTGCCTGCTGTGTTTCAGCACCTTCTTTTTTAGGGTAATGACAGTTTATTCCTTAAGGGCAAGGCTCAAACACAATGTGAGAGACAACACACTCTGAAGCACTCAACCTCTTCTCCTCCCTCTGACTGTCCAGATTAGGTACTGGATGCCACTCTTTCAGAAAAATATGTCTTACCTTTAAGCTTAATATGTTTATAATAATTCAGCCATGATAGCGAAGATAGTCTTAAAGTTTAAGAACTTAGTAAACAAGTGTGACATGGTCTAAACTATCTTGATAGATGATTTATCTGTAAGGTAGATAAGGCTTAGTGTTGTTATAAAGTTATTCATAATAAAATCTCCTTCCTCAATAGAAACTGCCCTGAGAGATCAGTAGGCCAATGGGTACCCAGAGTGTCACATTATCTTTGACACAATCTCCAAGCAGTGCGAACACAATAGTGTCTCCCAGGCCAAATAATTCAAAGTGATTCCTGACACATACTGCTTTACTTTGGGCCCTTTGACTTTGCCAGGCTGACCACCAAAGTTTATTGTAGAGGCTAAAATTCAGTCATGAACAATCACCCACAGGGGATGCACAGGAATCTCTGAGGGGCTTGGCAGGAGAAGACTACTCCATAGGGATGGTCAATACTGTACTATGACTAAACTTTCTATAAGACAGGGTCTAATTTTATTAGTTAATTCTGAGACACAGAGAAGGATAGATGATAGAATGCCAAAGAAAGGCACGATTCAGAAAGAGAGTCTGAGGAATAAAGGAATATGCTTCAGAGCATTTGGTAACTTCAGAGTAAAAGTGGAGCTGGGAACAGAGTCAGGAGAGAGACAGAGGGAGCTCTGTGGAGAGATGATACATCAGAGTGTCACAAAGTTCCAATTCTCCATGATGCTTTCTGGCACCACAGGTGAGAATGACTGCCCTCCTTCCTTCCTTCCCTGTGGCTTTACACTAACTCTTATCACCAGAGATAAGCTGAGTGTTTAGTTATTTTAGATGACATGAATCAAACACAGCAAACTTAAATTTTTCTTAGGGCCAGTCAACCTCATTATACCTATAGTTGGTCTTCCCAAGTGCTACCCTGGGTTCTCATTAAAATGACCCATCACTGGACGTGGTGCATGCCTGTACTCCCAGTCACTCAGGAGGCTGAGGCAGAAGGATAACAAGTTCAAGATCAGCCTGAGAAACTTGATGAAACCCAATTCTAAAATAAAAAGGTCTGGGTATATAGCTCAGTGATAGTATCCCAGAGTTGAATCCTCAGTATCAAAACAACCAACCAACCAACAAATAAACAAATAAATAAAACAACAATAACAGCTAAAAAACAACCTTGTGTGGCCAAATTTCCCTATCTCTATGTCCTAATACAGATGATCCTCAAATTGCAATGGGATTATATTCTGATACATCCAAGGTAAACTGAAAATATCATTGTTTAAAATGCACTTAATTTGTTTAATGACATCATACCCAACCTAGCCTGCCTTAAACATGTTCAGAACACTTATGTCTCGCTATTGTTGGACAACATGCATGAGAGCATCATATTGTATATTGCTAGTGTGGTAAAAGATCAAAATTCAAAGTATAGTTTATGCTAAATGCATATCATTTTCACACTATTGGATTAAAAGACATAAATCGAACCACTGTAAATGGGGGAGTATATAGTAATAATAGCTGCCATGTATTCATCAAGGCTTTGTTTTTAACAGATATCATTTCCAATCCTTATACTGACTTGAGAGTCTTATTCACTGAACTGACAAATACTTCATTTTGAAATTGATAGCCCCATTTAAAAAGTAGATTAAAGCTCAAAATAACCTTGGTTTAATCCAAGGTCACACAGCTAATGATTTTTAGAGCTGGCATTAAAACCAAGCATTATTTATCTCCAAAGATCCATCCACTAAACCCAAGTACAAAGATGACAGTTTTTTTTCCAAAATACAAAGATGACAGATTTTATCATTCAACTAGTATGTTCTGAACAACTATAAGCTTTCTACAAAGGGATTTCCATTGGGTCTATTATTTGTTACATAAGGTTTGGAAGTACATCACCTAAGAAGGAACAATAAGATTTGGAGGCTTTACCTTGGAAATACTAAATTTCTAAGCTAGTGCACAGAAAGAGGGGAGAAGAGATTTTGTCCACTGAGTAGGACAGAAGACAAGTGGCGGGGACTGGGGAGGTAAATAGGACAAATGGGAGCATATGTTAAAGGCCATCAAGTGCTGACAACTTCTTTGATTAAATACAGAAAGTGATAGAGTTATTTTATTCCAAACTAGGAAGGAGAAAACTGATAATTATAACATAGGGATGGTCTGGGGAGAGGAACAGCAACTGCCAAATTAATTCATTTGCTCAGGGAATAAGGGACCACTGGTGGGTTCTGAGCTCTAAGGAGGGATGCTATATTGCAAACAGACAATTTTAAGGTGTAGAGTTGAAGACTTGGAGACTTTAAGAATAACCCCACTCATCCTTTAATACTGTTTCATAAATCTCTCTGGTCTTCCCTTCCAGCCTTCCCTGGGTGATCTAGTATGATACAAATGCACTGAGTCTCTTCTGTGACCTGTTTCTGAATTGTTAACACTGGAATGCTCGAATTAAGCCAGTGACACAGAAAGAATATTCTCAAAACCAGACTCAAAAAGTAAAGCTAAATTTCTCATTGTTTTCTTCTCTTTCATTCAGAACTCTGGAATACATACTAAATAATAACTATGCAAGAAATTACCAGCATGAGTCAGCCTTATTACAGATGAACAGTTCATCACTAATGTATTTAACTCAAGTTCTTCGAGTTCTAATGAATTAACTGCACTTAAGTGGCCTGTAGCTGAGAACTTTTTGGGGGAAAATGGCTTGGATACAAATTCCATCTGTAATTACCCTTTGAAAACACTTAATACTTATGCAATATTTAAATCAAGGATTATTTTCAATTCCCCTGTCAAACATCTTAAAGGAATATAAACAACTTATGGCTTTCTAATATGTGGCAATATGTAATGCATGCAGATGACCATTAGGGATAAATACAAATTAACATGTATGGGCTCTTAAATTGGGATCCATTTCCCCTTTAGGCTATGAATGCTGTAGTCCTATGCAGCTTAAATACTTTGCCTGAGAAATTTCTAGCTGATGACTGTATCTACAGGACACAGAATCACATTGTAGATCAGCTCCAAATCCTGTGAAGTCAAACAATCATTATTTGATTCATCCATTGTTTGGTGAAAGGAGAAATACGTGTCTAAACTGATTCTTTGGAGTTAATATCCGAAGTGTCATAAGATCATTTAATGTGCAGTTCATCATGCAGTGATTTGAACAGCATTTTTGACACTCATGTCACTTCACTGAAGAAGATCCTATAAATAAACACTGCTTAAAGCACTTTGCTTATGAGCTGCTATATTGGAAATGTCTAGAGAGAGCCAGAAACTCTCTAAGAAACCACAGCCGCTTCCTTTGGTCAGCAAGCACAGATATAATAGAGTTCTTACTTGTACTATTCTGTTTTAAGAGGGCTCAGCCAGGCTGTACTTGAGCATGAAAGGACTCACTGTCAATAACTCTGAAGTGTTAATAAGACATAGAAACATAGATGCTATTCAAAACTGGCCAGGACCTTAACAGAACATTTTCAAATTTTAATTTCAGTGTGTTAAAAGAGGTGTCTGGAAAATGGATGTAGTCCAGAGAGGAAAACAAGAGAAATGATTAAAGGGTAGGAAAAATAACAGTTTGTAGAAAAGTCTAAAGGGATTTGGATTTTTCTATTCTAAAGAAAATTGGAGCTATATTGTTCTTTAAAAGTCATTTTCCATTTAGTGAAAAACTATTCTAAAGTTAAATTGAGACTTAGTACTTGGAGATAGCACTATATATATACACACATGCATATATATGCATATGTATTTATATATAGATATAGAACAAGGGAGATGTGTTCTCTAGTCTAAAACTTTGTAAAGGCAGGAAAATGCCACTAATGGTGGTAAAGATGTATTTTTCCCAATTGTACTCTGAAAATCACTAATCTCAGAGGCAGGACTAGCGATTACTGAGTCATTTCCACAATTAATGTTTGGTCTTATTTTGGACAAGCTGTCTCTCCCCAGATACTTATTCCTATTTCCTACCAGAGTCTTATTAGCCATGACAATTTTTTCCTAATCCTATCTCAGGAATTTTTCTTTTACTACTAGTTCTTCATTTACTTAATATATTGTATTTAAATCACCTCATGTACCTTTATAAAGTATGATCCTTTGAAATTCTGCCTATCTACTTTTGCTCAGTCCAAATCATACATATCTGAACACCAAACTCCTGCATTTTACAAACTGCAGAAAAAAGTAGTACTTTTAACTTGTTGGTCCACTAAATCTCCTTTCTGCCTACTCTTACCATAGAGATAGATACACAGGCTATGAAAGTATTAGTGATTAATTCTGACTACCCTACATTAATTGAATTCTCACCTAGGTAAAGGTCTTTGACAAAGCCATTATAATGTGATTAGTCAAATAACTTTTATAAGTGGAAAGAGAAGGATTTGATTTATCTCTGATTCAAAGATGCATCAAGATCACTCTGAATAAAAATATCCATCTGTGTCCACATATATAACATTTGTTGAATGAATGAATGGGCTGTGATTTT